>NW_015666174.1:249182-251595 GCF_001515625.1 Sinocyclocheilus rhinocerous
TCGGCCTTTTTAGAGACCGCCGATCAATCATCCCAACGTGATTATCGGCCGATAGTGATCGGTAGCCGATCAATCGGAGCACCCCTAGGGTATACATCCTAAAAAGATTAGAGTTTTGTTTGACTGTAGCGCAGTTTTCAAAGGAGTGTCCTTGAATTCACAATTACTACAAGGCCCAAATCTCACCAACACATTATTGGGTGTTTTGACCAGGTTCAGGCAAGAGCATGTGACTTTGATGGCAGATATGGGGGAGGGAAAACACAACACAAAGAGTCCGGGGGTGTGACACATTGCTTGTAGAGAGAGACGCGCAGACGCTGGTAATTCACACACAAAACTTTCATCTCACTAATTAATTAAAATACATTATATAATTCATTCATTCAAATAAATGTGATCTTACCACACTACCTCATCTCCGTGTGTTAAAGCAGACAGAATGCTAATGACGAAAATTACCGTAATTTTTACCCTTTGCCTCCATGTTGTACATTAAAATGTTTTAAGGCACATGCTAGCTGTGGATTATCCCTTACATATAACGTGCGTGCCATTTGTTGTATAGACTATAATTAAAACGAAACTTGTTTTGCTTTTGTGTCTGATCTAGCTGTCTCTCTGTCACATGGAAAATGGCATGCGCACATTAGATGACCAAAGATTTCATACAGCAATTAGGAAAACTTCTTACAGTTTACAAGGAAAATTGCACAGTGGAAGAATCATGATCTTGTCGTTACAACCATTAAAAAACTATGTGGAATTTATGTGACCCTTGCACCTGTTGTTCATAAAGTTTCATAACTGGTAGCTAAAGCCTAAATGTTTTTTTCTTTTGCCTTGTGTGCTGAACTAGCCGTGAGCCTTGATGAATCTGTTTCTTTAAATGTAGGCCTATTTGTTTGACCGTTGCATGCAATCGTGAAATACAGCATATTTAAAAAGTTTGGCTATTTGTTATGAAAAACTGATTTCGGGTTCAGGCTCTAAATTCAACAGTGTTGAATTGGGTCGGGTCGGGTCAGACGATCTCGGGTACGGGCCGGGTTCGGGCTTCAAGTCTGTGCAGACCTCTACCCTGGATCAGGACGTTGCTCCAAACTGGATGAAACAGCCAGGAGGAAACTGGTCAGAGAGGCTACCAAGAAACATACAGCAACTCTGAAGCAGTTGCAGGAATTGATGACATTGGTCATTGTGTGCATGTGACAACAATATCACAAATTCTCCACAAATGTGGCTTGTATGGGAGGGTTTCAAAGAAAAAGGCACTCCTCAAGAAAGGCCACATGCAGTCACAACTGAGCTTTGCCAAAACACCTTGAAGGCAGATGAGACTAAAATTGGGCCTTAACACCAAATGATATCTGGCAGAAATCCAATACAGCTCACCATCAAATAACAGCATTCCTACAGTAAAGCATGGAGGTGGTAAGATCCTGTTATGGGGGTGTTTCTCTGCAGCAGGGACTGGAGCACTTGTCAGGGTAGAAGGAAAAATGGATAGGGCAAAATACCATCAAATTCTTGAGGAAAATCTGCTGCCCTCTGCCAGAAAGTTGTCAAAGGGAAGAAGGTTTACCTTCCAACATGACATGACTCAAAGCACAAGCAAAACTGACCACACAGTGGTTGAAGGAGAAAAAGGTGAATGTCCTTGCATGGACTAGTCAGAGCCCAGACTTAAATCTGTGGAATGACTTGCAGACTGCAGTCCACAAACGGTCACCATCAAATTTAACTGAACTTGCGCAGTTCTGCAAAGAAGAGTGGGCAAACAAAGTCTGGATATTAAAGTCTACATGTGCAAAGTTAGTAGAGACAAATCCTAACAGACTAAAGGCTGTAATTAAAGCAAAGGTGGTTCAACAAAATACTGACACAATCCTTTTTACAACTCAGTGATTCTGTTTTTTTTTTTTTCTGACATGTTGGTGTTATATCTTTCTCTTGTATGTTATAAGTTGCAGGATAAGTTGCAGTAAGCTGGATAAATCAAAAACTGTGTCCGTCTTCATTTCAGCCTGCAAAGCAAGAAAATTTGATTATTTTAAAGGGGGTGATTTAAACATGTCTCAAGAGACATTCCGATGCAAAACAGCAGCACCAACAAGCATTATCTGGCTGTGCAATATTTAAAAACAAAATCTGAGTGCAAAATGCGTTACATGAAATGCATCAGTACCAATATGAATTACAGAAAACAACACTTGCATAAAGTGGTAACAGATGGGATGTGTGTGATGATGAGACACTACTGTCTGATAGCAATAGCTTGGACAGAAATTAACCAATCAAAGTTCATTTGAGCATTTGAATGGTTTGGCTATGATGACCTCCTGCAACAATAATGACTCTTTTAGCATTTTTTGTAATAGTTGATCAAAAAAAAAAAAAAAAAAAAAAAAAA
>NW_015666174.1:251666-259024 GCF_001515625.1 Sinocyclocheilus rhinocerous
AAAAAAAAAAAAAAAAATGTTTTCACTCCTAATATTCCAAACACGTATGACTTTTTCCTTACTTGGAACACAAAAGACTGTGCTGTTTTTCCATGCTGTAACTTCAAAAAGCATAATAAAAGTACCATAAAAAAAGAAAAAGAAAAGAAAAATAGGCTTTACTGTGACTATGAGACCTAGATTAGTTTAATGTAAGTTGTTCAGTTTATTCACCCTGATCCTGGAGGAACTGAGAATTGATGAATGCTTAGTTTCTGTCAAACATGGGATTGGCAAGACCACATTTTTGGAAATTTCCAATACCCTTGTTATTTGTCTGTGTGTTTAATCATTTGTTTATGACTGTCATGTCTGGGGTTTTCTCTGCTCCAATCATGCTTTTGAAAATCAGGTCTTCTTCTTTAATGAATCATCACCTCAAGCTCTGAGAGCCCTGCTTGCTTTCCTGCATGCAAATGTATCTGTGGTTAACCAGTGCTCTACATAACAGAAGCAATGCAGTAACATTGCTATGATGTTCCAACCTACTTTATAATCATATCAAGTCATTATCGTTCAGAGGTTTCTAGAACGAGGGAGAACTGTAGATTGAGAATGAGAACTAAAGACTTAATTTCTCTCGGGTTCCATATTTTCTATTTCAAAAATTTCCATTATGGATTTTTATTTTTTATTTTTTTTACTGTAATCTGATTTTCAGTACTGGACCATGTGGACTGGATTGAAAATAACTAAATGGACTACTATTTTGAACCAGAGAAGACAACTGGAATTTACAACCTATGGATTTTGGAGTTAAGTTCAAATAGACATAATGCATTTTTGCTCCAGCTATTTCAGAGTAAAATAAACTAACATTCAAATGATTGAAAATTAAATATCAGATTTTATTAACCAGAGTTAGGCCTATAGTAGAATATAGAAAAATCATTAGTGCATTAAATTGTGAATTAAATAGGTGATTTTACAGCAATTGACTGCGGTGGGGAAAAAAACCCTTGAGCTTCTTTAGAAAACAACATCAAATGTAAGATTAAAAATAACAGAAATGTTAGAAATTCTCGAGACGGGCCTTAGTTCATTTACTTGTTTTGCATAAATTTAAAAAGGGATGAACAGTGCCGTCCCTACAGGGAAAATGCTAATTTTTTTCAAACTAAGCTTTGTTGATATCTATTTCCTTGTGATTTATTTTTTAAATATTCCATCCATTTATTTATTTAGTTTTTTTAATCTGAACAATGACTGGACAGTAATTGTACAGTAATCGTAGAGATGTTTTACTTGTTATACTCTTATGTGGTATGATATCTTATGATTTATATGCCATTTTATCATACGTGTGCTGTGAAATAAACATGTTCTTTGTGTAATACGGTCAGACACTGAAGGTACAATAAGCCCAACTTATTGTGACTTTTGTTTTCCATTATGTTTGTTTTTTTTTATTTCTTACGTGCCTTTTATGATTAATATAATTTTATTTCTGTAAAGCACTTTGAATTACCATTTTGTATGCAACACTGCTGTATATGTTAAGTTGGCTTGGCTAGTTTTGCAGCTTTTGCTTTTAGAATATTGGTACAGTATCTGATGAAAAATATTAAATCATAAAATTCTTTTGGCAAATGTATGGCGGTCTTAACTCATTGGTCACAATTAGGTCACGTGGCATTTATTTCATTCAACCCGGAAAGGTTAATATTTGTTTCTGGTTTGTCAGTAGCTACGATCACCAAAAAACAAAAGAAAAAACAAAGAAAAAAACACCAAAACAGTTCATCATAATATTTAATTCATTAATCGTTCTTAAACAACATTTTATTAAACAGCTTGGCACAGATTGTCAACACAATGGTAAGGAAAAACTAGCATTGCGTGCTAACCTTGAAGTGTTTTAAAAGAAAATTAATTGCATATTTTATATACTCTAAATTCTAAAGTTCTGTTAAGATAGTAATAAAATACTGTTTCTCATTAAATAAGGGTAAAACTTGCTGCAAATTTGCTCAAGAACACACTGTGGAGAAACATACTCTCTTGATGGAAGAGGCTGTGGCTGATGAGCTCTCATCAAGTCAAACTCAGGTATCATTATACAGACATAATTATTTTAGGAATATGAATAATGCACAACCTCTACAAATGCCTGTATGAATATTTCAGATCTCTGTCCAATGTAAGGAGAACTCTGAGGGTCAAGACGGAATAGTGCTGTTTGACACGGAAGTCTTTCCCATTGTCAACATCCTTTGTCCTACCAGTATAGACGATCTTCCTGAAGATCAAAGTAAACAGCAGTAGATCTCTCTCATCGGTATTCAGGGATATTTAGAATTTGATTTTTTTTTTTTTTAATTTAGGTAATTTGGTCATGAAAATGTGAGATGTTGAATCATTAAAAGTTAAAAGAGCAGTTGGTTATTTTTTGAAAATCTGCTGTTTTATTCTGTTCTCAAGACTAGAATTTATAAGACCACACACAAACAAACAGCAGTATAGGGTTCCAGCGAGCACCATCAAACCTTGACTGAAGCATGCAGCACATCTGATCTTCAATTATTGGCTGCCTGTAACTGCCTGCATCAAATTCAAAGCTCCGATGCATACAGGACCACCTCTGTCAGCACCCTCTAATCTAAGCTTGCTCCTTCAGATTTATATGAACCATATGAGGTTATTTTCAAGCATCTTTACAAGCCTTCACTTCACCTTCAAAATTTCAAAATCCCTGGTACAGAGGTGGGACCAAGTCATTGTTTTGCAAGTACGAGTCTTTGCATTCAAGTCCTGAGTCAAGATAGGCAAGTCCAAGTCGAGTTGCAAGTCCTCAACTTCAAACTTCAAGTCCTAAACAAGTCATTAGTGCTGTTTGCCCAAATTAGTGTCGCTGTATTAATTACTACAATAAAGTCGTTAATAGTCTATAGTAAGTATAATAATATAATAAAGATATAATAATTAGTGGTATTTCGTGGAGGATCAGATCTCTGTCCAATGTAAGGAGAACTCTGAGGGTCAAGACGGAATAGTGCTGTTTGACACGGAAGTCTGTCTTTCCCACAACATCCTTTGTCCTACCAGTATAGACGATCTTCCTGAAGATCAAAGTAAACAGCAGTAGATCTCTCTCATCGGTATTCAGGGATATTTAGAATTTGAAATCTGCACAAAATCATCTTCACAAAATTCTTTCTTTGTTTTCTGCGTTTTGGTAATTTGGTCATGAACATGTGAGATGTTGAATCATTAAAAGTTAAAAGAGCAGTTGGTTATTTTTTGTAAATCTGCTGTTTTATTCTGTTCTCAAGACTAGAACTTATAAGACCACACACACACAAACAAACAGCAGTATAGGGTTCCAGCGAGCACCATCAAACCTTGACTGAAGCATGCAGCACATCTGATCTTCAATTATTGGCTGCCTGTAACTGCCTGCATCAAATTCAAAGCTCCGATGCATACAGGACCACCTCTGTCAGCACCCTCTAATCTAAGCTTGCTCCTTCAGATTTATATGAACCATATGAGGTTATTTTCAAGCATCTTTACAAGCCTTCACTTCACCTTCAAAATTTCAAAATCCCTGGTACAGAGGTGGGACCAAGTCATTGTTTTGCAAGTACGAGTCTTTGCATTCAAGTCCTGAGTCAAGATAGGCAAGTCCAAGTCGAGTTGCAAGTCCTCAACTTCAAACTTCAAGTCCTAAACAAGTCATTAGTGCTGTTTGCCCAAATTAGTGTCGCTGTATTAATTACTACAATAAAGTCGTTAATAGTCTATAGTAAGTATAATAATATAATAAAGATATAATAATTAGTGGTATTTCGTGGAGGAGCATACAGGACCACCTCTGTCAGCACCCTCTAATCTAAGCTTGCTCCTTCAGATTTATATGAACCATATGAGGTTATTTTCAAGCATCTTTACAAGCCTTCGCTTCACCTTCAAAATTTCAAAATCCCTGGTACAGAGGTGGGACCAAGTCATTGTTTTGCAAGTCACGAGTCTTTGCATTCAAGTCCTGAGTCAAGATAGGCAAGTCCAAGTCGAGTTGCAAGTCCTCAACTTCAAACTTCAAGTCCTAAACAAGTCATTAGTGCTGTTTGCCCAAATTAGTGTCGCTGTATTAATTACTACAATAAAGTCGTTAATAGTCTATAGTAAGTATAATAATATAATAAAGATATAATAATTAGTGGTATTTCGTGGAGGAGTGAATCATTCCTCCTGTTTGTGAACAAATCGTAGGCCTAAGTGAATTATTTATTTCTTTCATGTTCACTGCTTCATTTGTAAATGATTCAGTGATTTTAATTAATCAGTTGAGTCAAATATTTAATAACTTGCTAATAGCCTATGAAATTCAGAGGCTCATTTATCGGCACCTATTAACGTAGGTCTACAGAAATAGACATAGCTTAGCTTTAATGAAGCTGAAAAGTAAATATAGCAATTGTTATAATATATAGGCTACAAATCTTAAATAAAAATAAGAAACCATCAGTGAATGGATTTAATAGACGGAAGGAATGAATAAATGTGTTTTCTTGTAGCTCAATGTTATTTTATGTTCTTATAGGCATTCCTTCAACAAATATTGATAACAACAAATTATTCAAATTTCATGCTGTCACGGAGAAGAGCAATATAGTAATATAGTTATAATCATGACACTGCACTGTCTTTATGTTATTCTTCATTCAGAATAAAATGTGACCACATTTTAACATTTTAGTTTTCCAAAAAGAGGACAGTGGGGGGCTGGGGGGCTGGGGTGTGGTTGGTTGGTGGTTAAAGTAGTGCGTAGTGCAATGACCATAGCCCAAATATCAAATCTCAAAATATGTCATTTCCATACCTAAAATACATATTTTATAGTCACTGTTATGCATATTGATCATAAACGCAGCTAAAAGTTTCCTACAAGTAGCCCTCCTTCACAAAACTTAACAGCACAGTTTTATCAAAGAATGCAAAATGTTTCAATACAAGCATTTCAGTCAAATGTAATTTATGCAACATTTCAAACCTTTAACCCACGGGGGAAAATCAACCCACGGCAACAGTTTAAATGTAGCCCGATTCCGTGAAAAAAAAAACAACATTCCAGACTTGTCAACCCTGCATCCAACACGAGCTGCAGGAATCAGATTTGACTGCTCATGGGTTGAGAGGAGAGATGGCTGACAGACCATGCTGGAGGATTTGCTGCTCAACAGATTCTGAGCTCATTGACAAATATCTGATCTTCCTTTACACAGAGCGCGCGTGATTGAACAGTGAAAGTAAAAGCGAACAGCGAGCGCTCATTCAAAAGAGATTTAAATTCTCCGCATGTTGACGGCGGCTCCCTGCGAAAATTATATGCAATATTAGAATGTTTGCGGGAGCACTGGACACAAATTACGGGAGTGGGCGATAATGGTCAGAAATTCAGCGGGAGCGGGATTAGTCCTCGCAGGGCTCTAAAGCAAAAACGCACACGATTACGACTGTAGAAAGCAAAAGCCGAATCCCAGACATTTTGGGCGATTCAGAAATCCCGGCCGGACACATTTTCAAAAAGAGGACATGTCCTGGAAAAAGAGGACGTATGGTCACCCTAGTAAATATGTAGAGTTGACGAGTTACCGTTCAAATGAGGCATGCAAAATTATTCATGCCAAATTCAGATTCTCAAATATAAGTCAATGTATTTTGTGGCTCAAACAAATTCATAATGATCACAGTTGATGGCTTAGTTTAGGGGCTATGTGTGCTACCATGTAGTAGCCTGTCAGATTTACAATATTTGAATTCATTCTGAAAGATATGAAAGTGAGTGGCTGGTAAACAGGAAGAAAAATAGAGTGAACTTTATAGGTAGGCTACAATGAGCATTTGACGCGAAAAAAAAAATCTAATTATATTTGAAAGGTTTGTTACTGCCGTTTCCATATACATCGGTGTATAATATTATTGTTATTACGACTATATTATTATTACTATTATAAATGGTTTATAGTTATGATGTGTAGGCTATTTTAAATGTCTGAAACATTAAATAGCCTAAAACATGATGTGGTTGAAAACACTGACAAGCGCTCACTGGGCGAGCCCCACTCTGGCTCAGTGCCAAAAGCCACGCAGTGTGATCATACGCTTCAGTAACCAGCCTATCACAACTCTGTTTTTTTGTTTTTAGAAGGTAGGCCATAAAGACTTTACAAGTCACAGGGCTCAAGTCAAGTCTCGAGTCATTGTTGTCAAAGTCTAAGTCGAGTCGCAAGTCTTCTTTGATTATGTCAAGTCAAGTCGCAAGTTCTCAAATTTGAGACTCGAGTCCAAGACAAGTCAAGTCTCGAGTCATGTGACTCGAGTCCACAACTCTGCCCTGGTAGCCCTTCGGGCAGGAACTCTTCAGATTTTGATAGGCCGAAATAAATGTAACTAGCCCACATAAAAAAAGACCTTTTTATATATGTATATATAGAAATTGGATATAAGTCAAAAACATTTTTCAAAACACAAATCGTCCCCTTGGAATTATTAGGTTCTATCTGCATTCCGAGTAGTTTTGAGATATTGAGCTTCAAAGTTTACAGGGTATCTGCAGAATTTTAACGTTTTTTTTTACCCTTTTTAAGACCTGCACAAATAAATCTAATATCGTATGAGTGAGGTTGGGCAATGTTTATGGTAACATATTAAACCATAAAATGACATGATTTACAGTTCAGATACAGGTTTTTATAAAAGCAAAAAGTCTTATAAAATGATACATTTTGGTAGCCCGACTGGAAGACACAATAGCCCCAGTACGTCAGGCTAGCGATTTTTGCGAGCCCTGCAGTCTTCAAAAAATTACTGAAAACAGGTCTTATAGCATTTGACTAGTCTTTTTGCACTTAAAAACACACAACTATACTTGTTAAATAGTTGTCAGTCCCCATTGACTTCCATAGTATGGAAAAAAAATACAATGGAAGTCAATTTATTTAGCAGAAGAAAATTCAAATGGAAATTCAGTTCCTAAATGAATACTCTCTCTCTCTCCCCCTCAGCTGCTCCTGAATTATCTGTACAGCCATTTGCCACAGTTTTTACGCTGGATGCCCTTGACGCAACCCAGCACTGAGTGCACTAATTCATGCAGCTGAAGCAACCATACAAAAGGTTTAAAGGGGTCATAGGATGCCCATTTTCCACAAGTTTATATGATTTTTTGGGGTCTTAATGAAAAGTCTGTAACATAGTTTGGTTAAAATTTCTCAATGGTAGTGAAAAAAACACCTTTTTTACCCTGTCAAAAACAGCTCTTTCCAGATCAAGCCGTTTTTGTAGCATTTTCCTTTAAATGTTAATGAGCTCTGCTG
>NW_015666174.1:259212-259421 GCF_001515625.1 Sinocyclocheilus rhinocerous
TCTGAGTGACGTCACACAGACAGGCATCTGAGATCGGCTGGATTTGAGAAAGGGGTAAAGATTTGAGCAGATTAAAAAAAAACACTGCGTGGATTTTTATTAGGGATGCACCGGTATCGGGCCGATACTGAGCTCCTGTACTGTATTGGTACTGGTTAAAATGCCCTGATACCAAACGCCGATACCACACAGCATGTGATAAGCGCCAT
>NW_015666174.1:259504-259817 GCF_001515625.1 Sinocyclocheilus rhinocerous
AATCAAACAGCCTGTGTGAAATGCGCTAGTCTGTACTATTCTGCATCAGTACAAATACGTGCACGCGTTGCGTGTGTTTTGCTTGCTTGAGTGTTTCTGCATTATATGAGTGGCTTTGGAAAATAACGTTTTGCACGTTTCAGATGAAAAAAACGCAACTTCTATTTATGAAAATTGCTCAGTTAGGAGATTTATAGCGAGTGGTTCCCTGCATTTTTACAGCAAAGCTCGTGATTACAGTACTAAGCCGCTGCAATGGAGCAGCTCTAATGCTATTAAATTAAAGATGATGTAGGCTACCATAGAGAGAGAG
>NW_015666174.1:260096-265242 GCF_001515625.1 Sinocyclocheilus rhinocerous
TTTGCATGAAGCTGGATGACAGCATGTCCAGGAGACTACAGGCTGTCATTAAGGCTAAGGGTTGCCCGGCTAAGTATTGATAGTTGTGTAAATACTGTCATAGCTGTCTAATTTTTGGTTGATTGTAATCTATTACATACCTTTCTATCAAAGTTATCTAACATTATCAAGCTGAATTTGTTCTGACAGTTTAACTCTGAGTTCTTGTCATATTTTATTACCATTTTCTAAACTATAGCGAATAAACTGTGATAATGTGAGAAATGTTGAAGGTGTCTGATTAAACGTTGGTTTGACTGTATCTATTTGATAAATGAAGTTAACCAACTAACATTATACATACTCTTTTGGTTTCTGTACCCAATATTTAAACATTTTACAAATGCAATGAAAATATTGGTATCGGTACTCTGTATCGGCAAGTACCAAAAGTAAAAGTATCGATATCGGGCGAGTACTGGAATCGGTGCATCCCCAATTTTTATCATTATAGGGTGGTTGTGTACACACAATGCCAACACACATTTCAGTTCAAACAACTTGTAAAAGTGCACATAGCATCCTATGACCCCTTTAAATAATGTTTGATGTTTAACAAGTTGTGCAAGGAGTGACTTATTAAACATATAATCAAAGCCAGCATGAGAATATGCATTTTGAGTCAACAACAAAACAGCAGCAGCAGGGAAAAAAAGCTTTTTTATGAGGATACAGCCAAGCTTTAACATGTTTTAAGTGATAAAAGGTATTTTACATAAGCTAGACTTACTCTTCAGTGAATCATTTCATTTGGTTTGGGAGGAAAAACACCAACAACAGTTTGTTAGGCTGATGCAGCTGAGATAGAGATAGAGATAGAGCAAGCATATTTGCACGTTATCCTGTGGTTTGTTGCACTGAATCAGCATAACCATACTTTAGGGCTGGCCTCTCTGAACACAGCGTTTAAAACCACTGCACGGTTGCTGGGGATTATTTTTTTCCATCTCTGTCAGTTTGCAACAGGATTTAATTTCTGTTACAGGCACACACACTGTAGTGCACATTTCTAACTAAGTTTGAGCCATATTGGCTTAAGCACACATAGCTTGTTTATGGCACCCCGGTAGACATTACTAAACCACTAGTTAGTAGATACACATATGTTAAGCCACTAGATTTTATTTATCTAATCAAGCAAACAGAGGCTTGTACCACGATGGTGGCTGAACAAACTCAGTTACAGGTTTAGTTTTGAGTTGACAAAACCAAACCAATCCAATTCGGCTTTGTTAGTACCATGACGATGATCATCAGCTGTCAACTCAGGCTTTGATGCTGAGTTTATGGAGCAGGTGCGCATTAAAGTGTGACATTAATGAACAGTTAATCTCATGCCATTAAACTGTGATTCTGTGATGTAGGCATGTTTAAAGCTTTATCTATCTGCATCCAATGTCCCCTTTAAATTTTGGTTCGTTTGAAGAGTGTGTCATTTTCAGTGGACCCACTGGGTGGTGCATTTGATACATGTTTTTACAGTGATATTTTTAGGGCCAAGCAAGCACTATACACACAGAACATGAAAATTCACATAGTTTTATAAAAATAAAAATAAAAGCCTTTAGCAATTTTTAATGTCATATTGTTTAATTATATATAAAAAAAAAACATTACAGAAAAATACACGCAAATTACACTGAATTTGTATTTCTTATTCTTCTCAGTATCTTAATATCCTTCATTTGTGGAAAAGCCCTGATTATATTTAAACAAAACATTATACGTCTTTATTTTGAATATAAGCAAAAAGGGCCAGAAGTGAATATTTTTCACATTATTTAACATTTATTTCAGAACTCAAGAGTTCAGTATCTTCTGGACAACATCTATGGAGGCTTTAATGAAAATAGCGTTGTCTCTAATATAGTTCCTTTTCTTCATCTCCTCATGGGAGATGAACTTTGGGTAGCCGAAGCCCAGCATGCTCTCATCCAGACAGCCCCCACGAACACTTCCCAGAGCTCCAGGCCGTGGTCTCTGGAAGTTCTTCCAGGTGGGATCTGGGCTGAAGGTCTCTGTGACGTGCTGAGGTTTGGTGAGCGCCGGGACACTCTGATCCAAGAGCGAGAAGGACACGCGGTAAGGGAAAGGCCACTCCAGCAGCCCGTCATACTCTCCTGGTAGAACACGAATGTAGATTGACAAGTGAGAGCCCTCGCCACTGCCGTTCCCATTGGGAAAGGCGGACACTTGCAGACGGTAACCATAGTTATGGGAATGGAAGGCGGGACTAAACAATTCCAAACTCCCAGAAGTCCTGCTATTAGCTTCCTGTAGCCGTTGGCTGAAGTCCGTGAGCTTCCAGAGCAGCGTGCCATCTCGACTTCCAGAGAGTTCTTCCGCTGCACGCCGGAGTTCCCTGAGCTCCAGCCTCTGGCGATTCACCAGACCACCGAGAAGAGAGAGGTGGGTGTGCGTGGCCTCCTCAAGGTGTCGTCCCACTGCAGTCTTGGGGCACTATGAGTGGAACAGACAGAAAGATGTCATAAAAGAAAAGGTCATGATACTGTGCTGGATATTCTGATCGTCACGTATCTGTGCCTTGCCATTCCGCCCACTCACCACCAGAGGTCGCCACACACTACATGGACTTTCGCACTGCACAGACTGTCACACGTTACCCTGGACTCCATTTCCCACAATACACTTCACACAGAATTAATCACACACCCACAAATGTTTCCCATCAGGAACCCTTTATAAGCTGAACACTTCCTCTCATCTAAATCAGTGACAGCAGCGTTACGGAGCCAGTTCTAGTGCTCATAGTTTAGTTATAGTATTGTCTTGCTTGATTCCCTGTGTCTAGATTCTTGACTGTGTTTATTGGATTATTCTTTCATCTTGCCGTTCAGACTCTGTTTGCCATGGTTTGCCCCTGTCTGGACTATTGCCTGTGTACTTGGTGTTTGGATATTGTTTTGCCAGAGATCAACTACGCCTGCTTGTTGGACTACTCTTTGTCTTGTCTAGAATATGCCTGTTTGTCACTGCCTGACCCTTGCCTGCTTATGACCACTAACGTTAATAAAGCTATGCAGATGGATCCGCATGTCTCTCGTCTCGTTCACTCCGTAACACTGTTATTCATGTCCTATTTTTAAAAAGTGTAGGTTTTTTTCTTTTGTTACATTTTTTCTCTATAGAGTGCAATGACGCTCACCCACTTTTTCAGCAGCCTTGGTTCCAGAAACATCTTTTCAGTCATTTTTCCCATAGGGATTTTTAAAAATCTTTGTTAACATGTCATGAACCAAACCAGCCAGATATGAGATGAATTTCTTTTATACTAACTTAGCTTTTTTGGAGCAAGTCTGAGCTCTTAATAATATGTTCATTAAACACACATACACACACACATATCTCTGTGTTTATGCGGTTTAAGGTTAAAAAAACATTATTTTCCACATACTGTACATTATTGTTTCTCCTCTATGCCCCGCCTTTCTGAAATGCGTCGATTTTTACAAAGCTCATCGGTCTGAAAAGCGAGGTGTGTTCTGATTGGCCAGCTATCCAGTGCGTTGTGATTGGCTGAATACCTCAAGCGTGTGACGGATGTGTTACGCCCCTACCATACTGTGATGCCCTGTCCGCCCGAAGCGACGAGACAAAAACATTAAAACCCATTATAAATGAGGCATTTGTTGCATCCAGTGGGGACATAATTACGGATTATAATGACTTACATCACGCCGCGTAAACAAAACCATGTCTGCATTTGTGATTGGAGAAACGACAAACAACAAGTGCTACTCTACACTGCCCAAAACTCGCGTTTGAATCGTCAGTGGCAAATCCTTTAAATATGAATACGTACTTACAGTCTGTGAGTCAGAACATTGTAATCATATTCTCCGAGGATCAGGAAACAGTCCTCTATAAAATGTTCTGCACACATCTGAATATTTGGGTTGAACTGTTCTGGAACCATGTTGTAAATACAACTTAGCCACTGATTTCTAGTCGTGTCCTCTTTTGGAAGACCAAACAAAGTAGTTTCGCAGTGAAACACACAGCGTCACACACGGCGGGCTTGAGTGAGGAACAGCCGGCAGGCTTGAGTGAGCGGAGGCCGGCTTGAGTGAGCGGCGGCGGGCGGGCTTGAGAACGGCACGGCCGGCGGATTCAACGAAGGAGCATCCGGCAGGCTTGCGGCAACCATATGTGACGACCCCGGGCTGGACTCCGCTTCGTCCACGGTGAAAGCCGATCCGGCGATCCACAGCACAAAGTTGATGTATTTCCTCAGAATATCTCTTTGGATTTGAGACTTTAGTCTTTGCAACTTTACAGATGTTCTTTATGCAACAAGAGCTTGTAACACTCCAAAGAGAAAGGAAAAATTTAAATCGCATCATATGACCCCTTTAAAAAAGTAATAATTGGCAGACAGTACCAAACCTGGCCATTAGGTGCCACTACCAGAAATCATGATACACAAAGCTTACAATGTGGCAGAATGTCAGTGCGATACGTTATCTATTTATAGTTAATAATACAGTTACAAAAATATTTTACAAAGAAAAAATTGCTTCAACTATTACTTTAAAAATCGTTTTATATTTTATATATTATTATTTTTTTTTTTAGTGTTTTATTTTTAACTAGTTGGGGTGTAACAATACAATGTCAAAATATAGTTAAAATGGGAAGGTTTTTTATTTTTTATCTTTTTTTTTTTTTAATGATTACTTCTAAAACTTATGAAAACCAGTTAATAAAAAGTACTGTTCATTAACATGCTAAATTTGGCATTCTATCAGAGGTTAACTTTAATAGGCTTGTATTTGGTGCTGGTCTTCAATCCACAGGGCAATGGTGACACCAGAACAGAAATATTTATGATTCTGTTTAGCTAAAAATACACAATTACGTTTGACACATATGCTTGCAGTCTTGTGCTTAACTACATACGTTTAAAAAGTTTTAAATGTAATTTATTAAATAATGTATTTTATTTAAAATTTATTGATAATAATTAATAAACATGAAAACTCAAATGTGTGACCATCTGGGTTTACCATATTTGATGTTAAATTAAATTAGTCAAAATTAAAAAAAAAAATATATATATTATATATTTTTTTTATTTAAAAATTAA
>NW_015666174.1:265322-272429 GCF_001515625.1 Sinocyclocheilus rhinocerous
TTTATTTTTTTTATTTAAAAATTTAATTAGTAATTTTGTTTGAAATATACGTTATATATATTGTCACCATCCACAATACACATTCTTGCATTTTTGTATTGCAATATATTGTGACACAATATATTGTTACACCCCTACAAAATAGTTGATAAATAAATTTTAATTTTATCGGTTATCGGCATTATGTGAAAATTAGTGGCATCTTGTGTTGGAGAGAATTTTAATATTGGTGCATCCCTATTGAAAAGTGTTGCTTGTGCTGTCTTTCTTTTAAAAGAAATACCCCTAAATACTACCAGTGTTATTCTGCCATCTAACGCCATTAATGACATGCATACATTGTGCCACTATTCATCACAGTGCTTTACTGTCTATATGCATAACTGTAGAGCTCATACCCTATGTTTGCAGCCAGCCTCCTTAAACGGGCAAAGCACCACAGCAGTGCTGCATCCTTCCTTTACATGTGCAATTAAAGTCTCTTGAGTGATTCCTGGTGTGCCGCACCTGTTAGGGCACTGCATAGGGAAGCGTGGACACTGCTGCTGATGATGCTGTGAATATAAAACACCTATGAATGCACTCCTTTTACCATAAAATAAATACATAAATCTAGGATGGCAGCATATAGTCCACTGACCTGAATAGTGTCATAGAGGAACTCCTTTCTGCAGTATCTGCAGGGCAGTTTGCGTTTGGGACACTCAGACACAGAGTGCTGGGCCAACAGTCTCCGCACCATACGAGCTCCACATTTATTCTCACAGTACACACTCTCTTCTGGACAAACACCTTGGTGACTCTGAATGAGGACGGAGAGGGACATAAAATATTAAACATGGTTGCATGTGTCAGAGCTGTGGTGCAGTGTTGAAATAAGCTTGTGCTATTGAAACCATCAAAATACAAGAAAAATTAACAGAAGCCTGATTTAAATTTTTTTAAAAATGGTTCATGTTAATATTAATATATTACCATTGCTAAATTACAAATATTACTAAACTTAAATTATGTATGTGTATGATAAAGTATCAGAAGGGACTTGTGATAATAACAAAACAACAATGAAGAAATGCATGTGTCCGACCTCATATGCCTCCCCAGCGAACTCGTCACCACAGTGGTCACAGTGTAGTTTTCTCTTGGTGCAGTCATGCTGCAGGTGCTCCGGCAGTTCACGTCGCAGCAACTTCACAAAGCAGCGGTTTGGACACGACACCACGTTAAACTCACACACGGACAAATGGGCCTGGAGGAGCAGTGAGAAACCCAGCGTGAGAGTGAGATTTGGGTGTTTAACGTTTTTGAAAGAAGATGTTCACCAAGGCTGCATTTACCTGATCAGAAATAGAGTTAAATCAACATTAATATTGGTAAATATTATTACAATTGAATTTTTTCCCCAACAATTGAATATTAAAATGCTCCTGTGATGGCAAAGCTAAATTTCAGCAGCCATTACTCCAGCCTCATGTTATATATTTCTTCAGAAATCATTTTTAATATGCACAACATTTAAATAAAACAGAAATATTTTGCAACATTTTGAATAACTTACTGTCACTTTTGATCAATTTAATGTGTCCTTGCTGAATAAAAGAGACAATTTCTTTTAAAAAAAACTAAAATAAAAAACAAACAAACATTTGAATGGTAGTGTATATTGTTGATATTTGTACATAACTGTAGTGCACACATAAATTTTTGTACATTAGAATAGACGTGGTAACATACAATGGCCTACCAACGTATGAACAGCATCACTTTTACGGGGCTTCAGGAGCCATAAGACTTTTGATCAATTTAATGTCACTTTTGATCCATTTAATGTGTCCTTGCTGAATAAAAGAATCAGTTTCTTTCCAAATAAATAAATCGTACTAACCCCAAACATTTTAGCAGTGGTGTAAAATGTTGGTATTTGTACATACTGTAGTGTACACATAAATTTTTGTACATTTGAATAGATACGGTAACGTACAATAGCCTACTATCAGGAGCCATAAAGAAATGTATTCAATCCTATAAAGATGTATGTTAAAATATGTACAAATACGACTGAGATTTGTGTTTGTGTGCCATCTGTTCACCTGTAGGAGCTTGTTCTGCGCGGTCCAGCGACAGCCCTCCTCACTGTGGATGCAGCGGATGGGCAGAGAAAGAATCTGCTGTTCCAGCTCCACATCTGGAAAAATCTGCAGTCAGAATTACAAATTTATGACTATTTATTAGAGTAGAACATATAAGAACATTTGAAAAGCATGGAAGTAAGCAATAAATAAAACATGAGGAAGATTGCTGTTGTTCAGCACAGCTGTGATTACTAGCAAAATTGGGCATGTGATATTGCTTTTATACAATAATTCAATAAACAAGTTATTAAAAATCAGTAACTTATATTTTAGACACAATATTGTCAGTATGGTCTATTTTTGCTCTGTCCAAGAAAATATTTCCAAATGAAGTCGAAGCCAAATCAAAGCAGCACACTTCAGTGGCATTCCTGAATGAATTAGTGTTACTATAACAATCACTTGAATGAATGATTCAATGACTGTTTACATGTACTCTCAATGCAATTATGAGATTTAGGCAATTTTTTGCGATTAAACTTTACCTCATGTAAGCACAATACTTCAATCACACTGATACGATTAAGTGATTCCGAATTTTTCCCAGCAATCGCTTGACTCTGTCAACACAACTCACTTCCACGGGTTCATTCCTATGTTCCCAGGGTACTATGTTCCCCAGGTTTATATGGCACATACTGTAAGGAACACGTGACTATGTTACCAAGTTATAAAATATGTTCTAATCACTCAAAGGTTCTAAAGATTATATCAATATGGTATTCGATAACTAAGCCAGATGCACAGAACATCTACTTCTCTAACAACTTTCCAAATTATTTTATTACAGTCCTCAACAAAGTCTATCTTCTCAATATCAAGTTCATCAAGTAAATTAATTAAGGAGTCTCTATCTGTGTTGATCTGTTGAACTTGCATGAAATTTTATCCTGTGTTAGGTAAGGGTTAGGGTTAGGGTTAGGGAAAATGAGTCCTGACCTTTAAAAGTTTACTTAATGTGTGTTAACAGTGCATTAAACTGGGGAACACAGAACCCTTTTTCATGTGTTCCTTATGTGCCATATCAATCTGGGGAACACAGGACCCTGGGAACATAGGTATGCTTCCATTGCCACCGATCTCTGCTTCTTATCTTCATCTAGAAATGGTGCGAAGAACATGGAGGCAGCATAGGCAACCCTAGTTGTAGCGGCATTGCTGTAAAATTTCAATGTTCAATAACTATCCAATACATCCACAGAATAGTGTTTTGCTTTGGTATTAAGTAGATTAAAACCATTTGTGCTCATCATTTGTGCTGTGCATTGGCGCATGTGAATAATGACAGAAAAAAAACAAATTTCTTAGCGAATAATGAGAAGAATGAAAACTGCACATAAATGGGAGTAAAGAGGTTTGCTTGTCATCTTACTGCGATTAAGTCCTTGCTCTGATAATTGGAATTAATTGCATTATTGGTGCACATGTAAGCATAGTCAATGACTTACTCATGTGGCGTAACAATGAATCAATGTAAATCCCAGTGTTGTTGGATCGTGCATCAGCATTCCTGCAAACACTGCTTAGCCAATCAAATTTGAGGAAAGAAACTAACTATTAACTATTCCATTACAGTTGAGCTTAAAAATAAAGATGGCATCTGAAAATGATGGTTGATGGTCAGTTTGTGTGTAAATGTATATGTTTTTGACCAACCTTTAATGTTGATGTAATTTCTAGCGAGAAATTAGTATTGTAGTAATTAAATATTCGTTTAGTTATCACCAAAGGTCTCTCCATTTTATTACAGATCACTAAACTATAATGCTGCCTCAATAGCCTGTCTGAAATTAGTTTAGGGAGATACCTTTGCAAAAGCTGCCTGCAAAGTCATTGCCTGATAGGGCAGCGAGGCAACAACTCAGCTGCCTAAGATTTCGGATGAACCACTAAATTCAGTTTATGGATCATCAAGCTGATGATCTCAATCAGGCGTGTTAAATAAAAGTGGGTTCCCACAAATGGAGTTGAGAACCACTGTTCTATCATTTTGGATAAAATATCAGAAGAATGATTGTCCTTTGGATGAAATCAGAAGACCTTTGAAACTGTGGTGTTATGATGGTGCACTTACTTTGGCATAATCCAGTGGCAGCTGGTCCTCTGGGCACTTGAACACACCTTCACTATTAAAATTTAGCAGAAGAAAAAACTGTGACAAAGTCAGATTCACATACTTTCTGAAAGCTATGGTGAGTCACCATGGTAAATGTGGTTTAGCTCTGTTTAATGTGTTCAAAATTACAATGCCAACAAATAAAAGCTGGCTGTCTATTACAAGAGCATTTTTTTTAGATAATGAATTTACGTATTTTTGCTTTTGTGTTAGAATTTCATGTGTATTCGATTAATTTTTGGTGTGGTGGGTTGGAAAGCAGTTCACAACTGCCACTGATTGATGCCTCCATGTTATAAAGCCTAAATGAATCACAGCCGAACTGATTTGACAGGAACTTCAGAATCACCTCCCACACCACAAATTGGCGAAGGGCCTTCAGGAGAATATGAGTGAATCATCCATCTGGCATGGTGACGTCCACTAGCATACATTGTATGGGGAAGCAGTACGACCAACAAAACACATATTAATAGAGCTATGATCTTTCCATTGTGTGTGACAAAGAAGCACGTCATCATTTCAAAATCCCATGGGGAATTTTCCCAAAAGACCCAGGGAGCTTCATAAGAAGATGTAAATTGTGATTGCTGCATTTTTAAGGCAGATCAGAAGTTTCATGCATGTGCCCCCTCGTTTTTTCAACAAGTGGATTTTGAATGCATTTTTCTATGCATTCTCTATTTTGGATAATGAAATGTGGTAATTTTTAGTCAAATTTTTTGGTAAAAATAAATAATTTGCTTTAATTCTGTCATCAAAAATCATGACTTTTTCCTATGGACATAAATAATTGCTGCCATTATCATTATTATTATATCTAAATAAAAATGTTTTTAAAAGTCTTCTTTTATTTTATTTAGGTTATTTTTATTTTATTTATTTATTCTCCGTTTGGTCATGTCTTATCTTGTCATCACTGAACGAGTCAGAACTGCAAATGACGCCCCTGAAAAAGTAGGTGCATCATGCCTTAAAAATGCTGCAATATAAAATCATAAATCCTGTGTGAACTATTTTATGTTCCTAACCATATCACTTTAAGGTGACAGAGAGAGTGTCATTCTTGCTCTAAATACCTGCTGATGGTCACATTTTAAATCACTGCATGCATTGCCTCACAGCAATCCAATCCACAGATGTACATGTGAATTAGTCATTCGTTTAAATTAATAGTCTAATTGAAAAGCATGTATTAGTCTAATAGAATGTGAATGGATGAGACTGTCAATCATTATGATAACATCCACAGGATAACACAGGACAATGAATGTGATTGTTTCACTCATTACACCTGTGAGCAACACAACTCTGTTATGACTATGAGACTGAGAAGACGAGGCATGGAATGCTAAGAATGACCAAGATACTGTGCAGTTGAGCAATACTACCAAATAAACTGACTCACTGCATACTTTCTTTCCACATTAAACCCTTTAGGCTGTTTTTAAATGAGGATCACAAGTCTTCTAAAAATCTAAAAAAATAAATAAATAAATAAAAAAAGTTCAGAAGAATTATGTAGTATTTTGATTATGTAATAATCTTTTTACATTTTAAAATGTAAAAGAGAAAAACATGTTATTTTATGTAAACATTACCATGTAAAACCTATAGAGCCAGAAAGCAGTACGAGTCGCGTACGAGTGTAGCCTGAGGTATTTTGTGTCACTCTGACATTGTCACTTTGCGCTACTGTGAGGAGCACGGAGACGAAGGAGCGAGGAGACGAGGAGTGGAATTCAAACATATAGATTTTAATAACATCCAGGGAACAAGGAAAACACACGTAGCAAGGGTAGACGTATACAATTCCGGACGAAGGAGAACAGAATGGGCTAGAACTCAAATAGGGCAGATAACGAGGGGCAGACAGGTGAGGAGGATAACTAATAACAAGGAACACCTGGAACTAATAGAACTAAATGGGGACAGGAACAGGAAGGACCAAATAAGGGCAAGGAAGGCACATGGGGAGCAAAACACAAAACAAGGAACAGAGTCTGACATTACTGGGTGCCCTGGAGGTTGGTGCAAGACTGGGACACGGGGAATACCTCCAGGGCGGATCAGGCAGTCCAGGGTGCCATGGCGGCACAGGGAGCTCAGGGCACCATGGCGGAGCAGTCAGACTAGGAAGCCATGGCGGAGCAGTGAGACTAGGAAGCCATGGCAGAGCAGGCAGGAGGGCATGGCGGAGCATACAGTTCAGGAGGCCATGGCGGAGTATACAGTTCAGAAGGCCATGGCGGAGTATACAGGTCAGGAGGCCATGGAAGAACAGGGAGCTCGGGGAGCCATGGCGGAGCAGGCAGCTCAGAAGGCCATGGCAGATCAGACAGTTCAGGAGGCCACGGGCGGAGCAGGGAACTCCGAAGGCCATGGCTGGACGGCTTCCGTGGCCTTGGCCCAGCCACTACGGACGGACCCATACTACCTCCCCCCCCAAAAATCCTTTGGGAGAATATCGTCTTTAGAGGCCATCCGTAGGCCTATCTCGGGAACTGTGGCCCTCACTGGGCTTGACTTGGGGACAGTCTGACATTACTGGGTGCCCTGGAGGTTGGTGCAAGACTGGGACACGGGGAATACCTCCAGGGCGGATCAGGCAGTCCAGGGTGCCATGGCGGTGCAGGGAGTTCGGGGCACCATGGCGGAGCAGTCAGACTAGGAAGCCATGGCGGAGCAGTGAGACTAGGAAGCCATGGCAGAGCAGGCAGGAGGGCATGGCGGAGCATACAGTTCAGGAGGCCATGGCGGAGCATACAGTTCAGGAGGCCATGGCGGAGTATACAGTTCAGGAGGCCATGGCGGAGGATACAGTTCAGAAGGCCATGGCGGAGCATACAGGTCAGGAGG
>NW_015666174.1:272439-315615 GCF_001515625.1 Sinocyclocheilus rhinocerous
ACTCGGGGACAGGAGCCCTCACTGGGCTAAACTCGAGGACAGGAGCCCTCTCTGGGCTAAACTCGGGGACAGGAGCCCTCCGTGGGCTAAACTCGGGAACAGGCGCCCTCTTTGGGCTGGATTCGGGGGCTGGAGCCCACACTGGAGTGAACTCTGGGGCTGGAGCCTACCGCCTTCTCCTCCTTAGATTCCCCTTTAGGTTCGGGGTAAAAGGGGTGGTCGGCGGGCTTGACAGAGGAACGGCCGGTGGGCTTGACATAGGAACGGCCGGTGGGCTTGACAGAGGAACAGCCGGCGGGCTTGGGAATGCTGCGGCCGGCGGGCTTGACTGAGGAACGGCCGGCGGGCTTGAGAATGCCGCGGCCGGTGGGCTTGACTTTGGAGCGGCCGGCGGATGGGTTCTGGATCGGAGGCTCTCCAGACACCGGATGACCGCCTCGTTCCAGTCGAAATTGGTGGTGTCTGCGAGTTCCGCGGGGCGATGGTATGTGATCCCGAGCCGGAACAGCGTCACCAGGGTCTCCCCATCGAGGAAGCTGGCGAGGGCGAGCGGCACGAATGCCCTCGCCTAGGTGATCGGGTCGTGGCTCGCCTGAACATTGCTCGTTCCTCCATTTTAGAGGGGAGAAACAAACAGGAAAACAAAACACTTTTCAAAAACGAAAAACAAACACGGGGAGAAGGGGCGCCGCTTACTGTCACGGTCAGGAATCCGAAATAGATATATACAATTCCGGACGAAGGAGAACAGTACGGGCTAGAACTCAAATAGGGCAGATAACAAGGGGCAGACAGGTGAGGAGGATAACTAATAACAAGGAACACCTGTAACTGTGTTAAAGAAGATGGGCTGTCAAGATCTAAATGTGCTCATCATGAACTGTAAGAACGTGAGCTTTTGTGTATTTGTGTAGGAGGGCAACAAAGAGCCAGATAAAGAAAAGAATAATAAAACTCAAAGAGAAGCTATAACAAACATGACAATCATTCTGCCACCTGCTACACAGTCAGTGAGATGCCAGAAGCTGCACAATTAAACCAGAAAACTCACATGCAGCTGTGTAAAAACAAGTTTATTGTTGCATTAAAAATGATTTCTGTATGTCATAAAAGTTTCTCTATATCTATGGAATTATTTTAAGACATATACAGTATGTTAGGACTAATGGAAATGTGGAAACAGATGCATTGATCCTTCAGATATGCAACAGAAATTTCAGCGTATATAGAGTGAAATGTTGTCATGTATATTTTAGGAATATTATCAGAAACATATCATATATGGTGTAGTTGGACTGCTATCTTCACTGAATAGTTCACCAAATTTTAGTACTCACCCTCATGTTGTTGCAAACCTATATGGCAATTCCTATTCACTTGCATTACATGAAAAAAATAGCAGCGTAACTATTTTTCAAAATGTCCTCATCTTGTTTCATAGGAAAAGGAAATACATACGGGCTTGGGACAACATGAGGGTGAATAAACGATGACACAATTTTCATTTTTGAGTAAACTATTAATTTAAATATAAAATAACTATATATTCTGTATTTCAGACAATAATATTTTCTTCACATGAACCAATTCTTCATAAATCTGACTGAACCACATAACTGCAGCACAAACTTGTTAACAGACTTTTGAAATGTGCATTTCTTCAAAATGCTGGACTTCTTATTCAAAATAGCATATATTATAAGTTATGTGCATAAGAAAACAAAATCATTCTATTCTGAGAGACCTTCATTTCCTTCATTAAAAAACATCCCAGATGTGATGGACTCCTGACAAGGGTCTTTGAGCATCATAAAAAGAGCGTATTCTAAAACAGACACTGATTAAAGTGCTCCAGATATCATAATAATTAGTATTAAAATTGTATGTTAGTTTCAATGACCTAAAATGCAGCATTGTCATAATGATTGAAATGAATCATGGCTATGATAATAAAACTAAGGCAAAGGAGGGAAGCAGCACTTCAGTAGGAGTTAGCCGACCGTCTGACCAAGGCCTTGTGCAGCTGTGTGTTCAGGGTGGAGGTACGATTTCTTCATATTATTCACATTCTTAGTCAGTGAAGTATCTCTGTAAAAAAAAAGAAAAGAAAAAAAGAGTCTGTTAGGAAAGGCTCATATGAATGGCTCATATGATTTTTATATCTGATTGGATGAGCACTTTTGTGATATTGAAATTAATTTTATTTGAGTTAAAACTATTGTCTAAATTTATTATTAAAAACGTTTTAATGTACAATACAATATATTAATATAAAAATATTTTAAAATCATATATATATATATCATACTAGAATTTCTGTTTTTATTTAAAAAAAGTTAATATTGTCAATACATTTCATATGTATAATAATATAATTTATATTAAATATAAATATTATATTAATATCTACATTGTATTTTAAAATATTACATTAATGCCTATATACAAATATTCTATTTTTATAAAAACTTCTGTATTTTGCTCAAAACAAATGAATGAAATACTCAATAATCACATGGGTATAATAATCTGTTACCTGTAAAATCACTGCAACAAAGACGGCCATCAGAGCCAGCAGCGCCATGCGACCCAGGCTGCCGAAGTCGACATGTTTGAGGATGAAAAAGCGTGCCCAGCCCAGCTTATCTGCTGTATGTGGTGGGTAACGCATATTATTCACCCCCTCCAACTTCAACTGTTTGATTAGACAGCCGCGCAAGTGGCTCAAGTTATCAAAGCCGTACTTGCCGTGATAATGGCCCATCCCACTGTTACCTGCAGAGAGAGCCGAAGAGCTGAGCTACAGTCCACATAACACAGCATGTCATGTATGCTTCTGCAGCTTCTCTCAGAGGTCAAAATTACTGTCCTATTTATGTAAAAGAAAACAAGTTTCATTAAAAGAACTCACCAACTCCCCCAAAAGGCAAAGAGGTTACTGAGAAGTGCATCAAACAGTCATTGGCCAACACTCCACCACTAGAGGTCTCCGCAATCAAACGCTTGATCAACTATAATGAAAGGACAGTTTTGTACAATTGTCTTAAGTAAAACTTCATCTTTTTTATATCGTTAACAAATAATCAGTTTAAACCTTGTTGTCTGAAGAAAAGATGTACAAGGCAAGGGGTTTCTCTCTCTGGTTGATGAATTTGATGGCTTCATCTGCACTGCTAACTGTCAGGATGGTTAATTTTATGTTAAAACTATTGTCTAAATTTATTATTAAAAACGTTTTAATATAATAAAATATTTATATGTACAATACAATATATTAATATAAAAATATTTTTAAATCATATATATATATACAGTAATATATTTACATTTAATTCATCCATGTTTATGTTTATGTTCTCATAAAAATAAATTATATTGAAAGGAATAATATATACTTGGAAGAAGAATAGCCTATTCTGATTATTATTATATTATTAAAACATTTGATTAATTAAACATTGGTATTTTCAATCATACTAGAATTTCTGTTTTTATTTAAAAAAAGTTAATATTGTCAAAAATATTTTAAAATCATATATATATATATCATACTAGAATTTCTGTTTTTATTTAAAAAAAGTTAATATTGTCAATACATTTCATATGTATAATAATATAATTTATATTAAATATAAATATTATATTAATATCTACATTGTATTTTAAAATATTACATTAATGCCTATATACAAATATTCTATTTTTATAAAAACTTCTGTATTTTGCTCAAAACAAATGAATGAAATACTCAATAATCACATGGGTATAATAATCTGTTACCTGTAAAATCACTGCAACAAAGACGGCCATCAGAGCCAGCAGCGCCATGCGACCCAGGCTGCCGAAGTCGACATGTTTGAGGATGAAAAAGCGCGCCCAGCCCAGCTTATCTGCTGTATGTGGTGGGTAACGCATATTATTCACCCCCTCCAACTTCAACTGTTTGATTAGACAGCCGCGCAAGTGGCTCAAGTTATCAAAGCCGTACTTGCCGTGATAATGGCCCATCCCACTGTTACCTGCAGAGAGAGCCGAAGAGCTGAGCTACAGTCCACATAACACAGCATGTCATGTATGCTTCTGCAGCTTCTCTCAGAGGTCAAAATTACTGTCCTATTTATGTAAAAGAAAACAAGTTTCATTAAAAGAACTCACCAACTCCCCCAAAAGGCAAAGAGGTTACTGAGAAGTGCATCAAACAGTCATTGGCCAACACTCCACCACTAGAGGTCTCCGCAATCAAACGCTTGATCAACTATAATGAAAGGACAGTTTTGTACAATTGTCTTAAGTAAAACTTCATCTTTTTTATATCGTTAACAAATAATCAGTTTAAACCTTGTTGTCTGAAGAAAAGATGTACAAGGCAAGGGGTTTCTCTCTCTGGTTGATGAATTTGATGGCTTCATCTGCACTGCTAACTGTCAGGATGGGCAACAGAGGCCCGAAGATCTCCTCCTGCATCACCTTGGCATCCGGCTTCACGTCCCTTAAAACTGTTGGACCTGTGAGGAAACGCATATGAAATAAAATTGAGAGTTATAAATGTGATTAAACAATAAATCCGTTTAATTATCTTCTGAATTGCTGCAACTGCACATAAAATGCTTGTAGTGACTTATAAATGCAGCTAAATTATACCAATATAGCACTCAGACTCCTCGTTTTCACCCCCCACAGCAATAGTGCTGCCCTCCAGCAATGCCATCAGTCTCTTGAAGTGGCGCTGACTGATGATGCGTCCGTAATCCAGACATTTTTGGGGGTCTTCAGTATAGAATTCCTGATCATCACAAAAGGAAGTGTGTATTAGCCTATTACACATTTTATATTTGTTACCAGGCCCAGACTGTCATTCACATACGTACTTTAATATTCTTCTTGATCTCTTCAATCACTCTGTCTTGCATACTGGGGTCACACAGTATGTAGTCCGGAGCAATGCAGGTCTGACCACAGTTTGAATACTTCCCCCACGCAATACGCCTGTAACGTCACAGAGAACAAGTATTCAAAATCATTTTACAGCTTCAGTGCGTACAAACGAAGGATTCATTCTGAATCGACTGACCGGCAGGCAACGGAAAGGTCACAGTTCTTGTCGATGTAGCATGGGCTCTTTCCGCCCAGTTCCAGAGTGGTAGGGGTTAAGTGTTTAGCAGCGGCCTCCATGATGATTTTAGCCACTGTGCCGTTTCCAGTGTAGAAGATGTGATCAAACCGCTGCTTGAGCAACTCTTGGGTCTCTGTCACCCCACCGGTGACAACAGGATACAACTCCTGAGATCAACATCATGAATTAAAATATTTAGTTAGGGTTACCCAAACTATTATTTATTTTTATTTAAAGGGGTCATGAACTGAGAAATCATATTTCCCGTGATCTTTTGACATATAACAGGTCAATGTACTATAAAAACATCCGGTAAGTTTCAGAACTCAAAACTTTCTTGTTATTTCAAAAACAGCTTTTATTGAAACCAAGCTCAGAAAACGACTCGTTTTGGAATTTGTCGCACTATGAGGTCAGAAGAAGAAGATCAACGCCTGCTTCTACATTATCAATCATGTCAGCGGAGATCAGGACAACTAGATGAGCCCCAGAGACAGATCCCCAGTGAAGACCTTGTCTCCTAGACGGCCACCGGGACAAGACCACAGGAACCATTTGAGTCCTCTGCACAATGTGACTTTGCTGCAGCCTGGAATTGAACTGCTGGTTTTGTCTGGCCAGAGGCGAACTGGCCCCCCGACCGAGCCTGGTTTCTCCCAAAGTTTTTTCTCCATTCTGTCACTGATGGAGTTTTGGTTCCTTGCCGCTGTCGCCTCTGGCTTGCTTAGTTGGGGACACTTAATTTCCAGCGATATCGTTGACTTGATTGCACAGATACTATTTAAACTGAACTGAGCTGGATGATGACATCACTGAATGTCATTTTGCAGTATTGACACACTATTTTCCTAATTAATGCTGTACAATTGCTTTGACACAATCTGTATTGTTAAAAGCGCTATATAAATAAAGACGACTTGACTTGACTTGATTATTGCCTCTTTAGCCCCGCCCACTGATTCACGCATGTAGTAGGAGGAGAGAAACACTAGAGAGATGCAAACACAGGATTACTCCATCAACAAAACCATAGAGATGCCTGCATTTCTCTTTCATGTCAGAAGCAGCGTGAGCTCTTGAAGTATCAGTTTACTGTCGGGAGATTTGTTGTGTCAATCCGTGCCACATCCAGTGTAGACACCCGATTATAATGCGTTCTGTTGACTATAATCGCGTTGCGGTGCTCACGTCTGGTGTAAACACGGGGTAACATTGGGAAAGAGCTCCAGATCGCCTCAGTGAAACACTGTTTGTTTGCTTGCTTTACTTTACTGTGGATTCATTTTTAAACAAGACAGTTCGATGCAGGCTTTTCAGAGAGACTGAAAGTTAAAGATGATGCAGTGCTGAGCTTGACTATATTGGATCCAAGTGTGAGTAAACCTGTTTTTACCACTATTGCATTGTCTGTTCCAGACTGTTTGATATATACGTTTTTAACCCAAATGACTCATGTTGTTTTCAAAGTATGTCACAGCAGTGTCCATCTATTATTTTAATATGCAAAACTGCATATTAAAATAATAGACGCAAGCCAATCATAGCAGTGGGCGTTTACTTCCGAGTCTTGAATGCCTATTAAAACAGACCGTTCTGCAGAGAGGCTCAAAAACAGAATAGAAAATAGCCTATTACTTTTAAATTAGGATGTTTTTTGATGTAAAAATCTTGCTAGCATTATAAGTGGGCCTCAGAGAATATTATAAAATAATTCAAAAAAAAATGCAGTTCATTACCCCTTTAATTTATAAACCATATTAGGGCTTTTCACACTTGAAATTGTTAACCCTGGGTCGTTCAAAACCTCGGATAAACGGAATCCTGGGTTATCTCATCTTAACAAGTAATTTTGGGTATTCATAAGCTGTCGTTCCAAACTGTACATTCCTAAACCCCGGGTTAATTTTCTTATTTGCATATTTTTAGTGTCAGTGTCACTGACTGGATGAACGCAGCATACAACGTATTTACATAATGGCTCTAGCATGGCACATCCTCACATAATTTATTGCTGACTGTACTGTCAATCAGCAATATATTTCGGACTTTAAAGGTAAGAATAACACGGTCTTTCTTCACTCCAATTCAGGTGTTTTCCATTACCATTTGGCACTTTTTCACTGTTTATGCAATGTGCTGTGTTTCCGTGACTGGCCAAAGCACATGAATATATGACACAGTCTGTTGTTAAGCATCTAACAGTAACATTCTAACACCACATCGTTTCACACTGTAAAAATTTAGCTCTGCAATGTGGGGTTAACATTGCAAAAACACTGCTAACCCTGCTCCAGAGCAAAGACAAAAAAAAGTGGAGCAAAGCCCGCTTCTAAATTACAAGTGTGAAATGTACCTTTAACCGGGGTTAAAAACGAGGTTTAGAACGACAATAACCCAGGGTTAAGCACAGTGCGAAAAGTCTTTTTGTGTTTATTCAGAAAGTTATGAAAAAAATTGAATCTTACTTTGTCCAGGTAAAGTGGTAAGAGATCCTCCATTACTTTGGAAGTGTGAGAACTGACTTCAGAGGGCTTTATTACAGCTGCATTGCCTGCCAACACAGCATTACTTGTATGACAATATTCTTATCAAGTATATTACATTCAGACAATTGTTCTACATCTTTACAGGTAAACTTACTAGTAAAACCCTAGTTCTGTAATAATAGTGTAGATGTGGAGCTCAAATAAAAAAATACTTTCAACTCTGGTGGTGAATACTTTAAGTTTCTGACAAAACCTGACATTTTACTTAGTAAACAACTTAGTAAACAACTAAAAATGCAGGATTTGCAAATAAAGATTGTTTGTTTGTTTGCTTGCTTGCCTTAAGTCATTTACATGCATTCTGAACTTTACCACAATTTTTTTTTAGCAAGTGCTAACGTTGTTAAGAGAGACTGAAGTAAAGGAACAGTTTTGTACTTTGGTCTGTTAGCACAAGGCAGTTACACATAAGTAGGACAAAGTACAGTGCAGTGATATTTTAGTATCACTGAGATATTATAATAGTTCATATTAATATTTTTAATTAGTTTTTTTAATTACTTTTTATATTTTCTGTTCCCTTTCAGTCAGTCACGTTCTACGTTACGTCAGTTGTGACTGACGAATTGGGATCTCGCCTGAGAGCCCAATCACCTTCGAGTGTAAACTAAACAAGCCAATGACAGTTGGCGTGCGTGTTTTGCCACGCGCACCCCGCCCCGCAGCGCGGGTATAAAAGGAGAGCGCGTGCAAACGCACATCAGCTTTTCGCTTCGGAGCCGAGCCTTCTCAGGACGAATCTCCGCGAGTGTTTGGAAGAAACAGCTGGCGTTGGTGTTACGGCGCGTCAGCGGGGGTTGCCATTCAGTGCTGCTCATCTTCGGCGTGCTGCAGCTGCCATTCTGCGGTCTCACCGCGACCTCCCCTGGGTGCTTCAGCGCTCTCTCTAAAAGAGTGTTTCCTTTTTTTCCTAAAAGAGCAAATATCTAAAAGAGCTCCACGAGCGACGGGCGTCTTTTTAAAGATGGCTTCCCGCTCGTGCGTTTCTGGATGCGGTCGCTTCCTGGCTGCATCTGATGGTCATGATCGCTGCATCTCGTGCCTGGGCTTACAGCACGCTGAAGCAGCGCTCATGGATGAGTCATGTTCTCAGTGCGGGAACATGACCATCGCGACGTTGCGGTCTAGATACCTCCTCATTAAACGGGGGGGTATCCCCCTTGCCATGCCCCGCTCTAGCTCTTCCGGTTCTCGGAGGGCTACTTCGGTTCATGGTCAGGGAGACCTGAGGGTTACGCAGGCCAGGCGTCGGCAGCCGCCTCCGGTTCCATTCATCCCGGAAGTGCATGAGGAGGTTACTAAGTCTTGGAAGGCACCTTTTTCTGCCCGAAACAGACTTGGTGCCTCCTCCGTCCTCACCACCCTCGACGGTGGGGCGGCCCAAGGGTATGTGGACATCCCCCCAGTTGAGCGCGCTATTGCTATGCAGCTCTGCCCGCAAAGCGCCGCCGCCTGGAGAGGTAGTCCACGCCTTCCGTCCAGGGCCTGTAAGTTCTCGTCCGCTCTGACGGCTAAGGCTTACAGTGCTGCTGGACAGGCCGCTTCCGCCCTGCACGCCATGGCCCTCCTGCAAGTCCACCAGGCCAAGGCGTTGAAGCAGTTGCACGAGGGTGGTGCTGACCCAGGTGTGCTGCAGGAACTGCGCACGGCGACGGACCTCGCGCTTAGGGCGACGAAAGTCACGGCGCGGGCCCTGGGTCAGACGATGTCCACATTGGTGGTCCAGGAGCGCCACCTATGGCTGACCTTGGCGGATATGAGGGAGGCCGACAAGCATCGCTTCCTGGACTCCCCGATCTCCCAGGCCGGCCTATTCGGCGAAGCGGTGGAGGGCTTTGCCCAACAGTTCTCCGCACCGCAGAAGCAGACGGAGGCGTTTCGACACATCCTGCCCCGGCGGTCTGCTGCTGTCTGCACCCCACCGCCGGCTGCAGCCCCTCTGTCTGCTCGTCGCCGAGGGCGCCCTCCTGCGGCCTCCACCTCCGCTCCGGCGCGGCCACAACAGCAGCCTTCACAACGGCCGCAGCGTGGAGCTGGCCGCAGGAAACCGGCGCAGCCCGCCTCCGCCCCTGCCAAGCCCGTGAAGCGCCAGAGCAGGCGGCGTCCCTGAGACGGGCGACCCGGAGCTCTTGGATCCTGCTCTTCAGGAGATGGTGACCGCACCACTCCTTCCCCCGGAGGAGGGCCGGGTGGAGAATCTTATGTTTCCGTTTGTTTTTGTTCCGCCACTGGCTACCCAGCCAGTGGTACCCAAAACTTCAATAAAAGAGCAGTTTCCTTTGCCTCCGGGTCCCAAGAGGGCGAGGATGGCGGTGCACGAGACCCTGTCTCCACACGGCCGTCCCCCTCTCCTTTCGCCGATGGGCAGCAGGGTCCGGTTCGGGGACGCTGTGCCTCCTCACGAGCCCCCTGCCCAGCTATGGAGCCAGGTAAGTGGTGCGCCGCGCACTCAGACCCCACCCTCAGATGCACGGCCTCCCGGGTTGGGTCCCTGTGTTCCACCTCGCTACCCCACTGCAGGTACGGCGGTGGTTTCTCTGGTCCCGCTAGTTCGGTCGCTGGGGGCCTGGTTAGCGCTCCCCAGGCCGTCTCGCTGGCTCATGAGAACCATCAGACTCGGCTACGCAATTCAATTCGCCCGGCGCCCTCCCAAGTTCAGGGGCATTCGGTTCACCTCGGTGCTGGACAAGGATGCTCCTGTCTTGCGTGCAGAAATCGCGGTCCTGCTGGCGAAGGACGCGATACAGCCGGTCCCTCCAGCCGAGATGAGGTCAGGTTTCTACAGCCCATACTTCATCGTACCCAAGAAAGGCGGTGGGTTACGACCAATCCTGGACCTGCGCGTACTGAACCGGGCCCTTCACAAGCTCCCGTTCAGGATGTTGACGCAGAAACGCATCTTTCAATGCGTCCGTCCTTTCGATTGGTTCGCAGCGATCGACCTCAAGGACGCGTACTTTCATGTCTCGATTCTCCCTCGACACAGACCGTTTCTCCGCTCTGCGTTCGAAGGGCGAGCATATCAGTACAAGGTCCTCCCCTTCGGGCTATCCCTGTCGCCTCGTGTCTTCACCAAGGTCGTGGAGGCAGCCCTCGTTCAATTGAGGGAAGCGGGCATTCGCGTTCTCAACTACCTCGACGACTGGCTCATATTGGCCCAGTCCCGAGCGCAGTTGTGCAAACACAGGGATATGGTGCTCAGTCACCTCAGCCGATTGGGGCTTCGGACACTATTTTCCTAATTAATGCTGTACAATTGCTTTGACACAATCTGTATTGTTAAAAGCGCTATATAAATAAAGACGACTTGACTTGACTTGATTATTGCCTCTTTAGCCCCGCCCACTGATTCACGCATGTAGTAGGAGGAGAGAAACACTAGAGAGATGCAAACACAGGATTACTCCATCAACAAAACCATAGAGATGCCTGCATTTCTCTTTCATGTCAGAAGCAGCGTGAGCTCTTGAAGTATCAGTTTACTGTCGGGAGATTTGTTGTGTCAATCCGTGCCACATCCAGTGTAGACACCCGATTATAATGCGTTCTGTTGACTATAATCGCGTTGCGGTGCTCACGTCTGGTGTAAACACGGGGTAACATTGGGAAAGAGCTCCAGATCGCCTCAGTGAAACACTGTGTGTTTGCTTGCTTTACTTTACTGTGGATTCATTTTTAAACAAGACAGTTCGATGCAGGCTTTTCAGAGAGACTGAAAGTTAAAGATGATGCAGTGCTGAGCTTGACTATATTGGATCCAAGTGTGAGTAAACCTGTTTTTACCACTATTGCATTGTCTGTTCCAGACTGTTTGATATATACGTTTTTAACCCAAATGACTCATGTTGTTTTCAAAGTATGTCACAGCAGTGTCCATCTATTATTTTAATATGCAAAACTGCATATTAAAATAATAGATGCAAGCCAATCATAGCAGTGGGCGTTTACTTCCGAGTCTTGAATGCCTATTAAAACAGACCGTTCTGCAGAGAGGCTCAAAAACAGAATAGAAAATAGCCTATTACTTTTAAATTAGGATGTTTTTTGATGTAAAAATCTTGCTAGCATTATAAGTGGGCCTCAGAGAATATTATAAAATAATTCAAAAAAAAATGCAGTTCATTACCCCTTTAATTTATAAACCATATTAGGGCTTTTCACACTTGAAATTGTTAACCCTGGGTCGTTCAAAACCTCGGATAAACGGAATCCTGGGTTATCTCATCTTAACAAGTAATTTTGGGTATTCATAAGCTGTCGTTCCAAACTGTACATTCCTAAACCCCGGGTTAATTTTCTTATTTGCATATTTTTAGTGTCAGTGTCACTGACTGGATGAACGCAGCATACAACGTATTTACATAACGGCTCTAGCATGGCGCATCCTCACATAATATATTGCTGACTGTACTGTCAATCAGCAATATATTTCGGACTTTAAAGTTAAGAATAACACGGTCTTTCTTCACTCCAATTCAGGTGTTTTCCATTACCATTTGGCACTTTTTCACTGTTTATGCAATGTGCTGTGTTTCCGTGACTGGCCAAAGCACATGAATATATGACACAGTCTGTTGTTAAGCATCTAAAGGGCTTTTCACACTTGAAATTGTTAACCCTGGGTCGTTCAAAACCTCGGATAAACGGAATCCTGGGTTATCTCATCTTAACAAGTAATTTTGGGTATTCATAAGCTGTCGTTCCAAACTGTACATTCCTAAACCCCGGGTTAATTTTCTTATTTGCATATTTTTAGTGTCAGTGTCACTGACTGGATGAACGCAGCATACAACGTATTTACATAATGGCTCTAGCATGGCACATCCTCACATAATTTATTGCTGACTGTACTGTCAATCAGCAATATATTTCGGACTTTAAAGGTAAGAATAACACGGTCTTTCTTCACTCCAATTCAGGTGTTTTCCATTACCATTTGGCACTTTTTCACTGTTTATGCAATGTGCTGTGTTTCCGTGACTGGCCAAAGCACATGAATATATGACACAGTCTGTTGTTAAGCATCTAACAGTAACATTCTAACACCACATCGTTTCACACTGTAAAAATTTAGCTCTGCAATGTGGGGTTAACATTGCAAAAACACTGCTAACCCTGCTCCAGAGCAAAGACAAAAAAAAGTGGAGCAAAGCCCGCTTCTAAATTACAAGTGTGAAATGTACCTTTAACCGGGGTTAAAAACGAGGTTTAGAACGACAATAACCCAGGGTTAAGCACAGTGCGAAAAGTCTTTTTGTGTTTATTCAGAAAGTTATGAAAAAAATTGAATCTTACTTTGTCCAGGTAAAGTCGTAAGAGATCCTCCATTACTTTGGAAGTGTGAGAACTGACTTCAGAGGGCTTTATTACAGCTGCATTGCCTGCCAACACAGCATTACTTGTATGAAAATATTCTTATCAAGTATATTACATTCAGACAATTGTTCTACATCTTTACAGGTAAACTTACTAGTAAAACCCTAGTTCTGTAATAATAGTGTAGATGTGGAGCTCAAATAAAAAAATACTTTCAACTCTGGTGGTGAATACTTTAAGTTTCTGACAAAACCTGACATTTTACTTAGTAAACAACTTAAGACGATTTCATTGTAATTTTAGGTAACATTTGAGTAATTTTGTAGTGTTTAGTCATTTTTATTGTTTTCTTTTTAAATATGTCTATATAGCTGTGCATTTCAATTTAAGTTATTTTACTACATTAAGTTAAAGAAATGAAAATAAGAAATGTTGTCTTGGCAACTAGTTAAAATAAAAAAATTTAATTGTTAACATTGTATTTCAGTAACACAGAAATCCTTAAATGTGCTTTTTATTCATGTTACTAAATTGATTTTTTTTTCACACCATAAAAACTGATGTCTCAGACAAATGTCTCATATATAATGTTTTGAAGCTGGTGGAAAATGTTCCGGAACATATACTAAGGTTCAGAAGCCTATGACTAAAATGAAAATCTGAGAATCAAAAAGTAATTAAAACCTGGAAATATACAGATTTTTTTTTTGACACTTTAAAAAGTTGTGGTGTAAATAATTAGGAAATATTTAAAATTCTTGACTATTTTGGTCACTGAATAAATAAGCACATTTTATTCGTTTTGAATAAGATGATGATCAGGTTTTGCAAAAATGTGTGGAGTTCATGTAGCTTGAGTGTTGCTATTATTGAAGCAAAATGGTTGTTAAACTGATAATATAAAAAACATTAAATCAGAAAAATGCCAAACCAGTGGTATCAGACTTTAAGACCATACAAGGCCTCAAGATATATTTATAGGCTACATAAAGACTTCAGGTAAGCTCTAGTCATAATATTTTGCACATTTCATGTAAATTGATTCAGATGGCCTGCAACAGACCTCCATTACCTGCTGCTATAGCTCCTATGAGGGGCCCGATGGTGACTGCCCAGGGGTAATTCCAGGCCCCTATGACCAGCACTACTCCCAGAGGCTCAGGCTGGATGTAGACCTGGTCTGAGATGGTCATCATGCTCTTGCTCACAGGTCGAGGAGCAGCCCATTGTTTCAGATTTCTCACAGCCAGGTTAATCTCACTTTCCAGACCAAGAGTCTCATACAAAGGAGTTCCACACTCACTCTGTCACCAGATATATAAAGCCCAGATCAGTTACATAAGCAAACAATATATATAACTGAACAATACACAAGTTGATGTGTCACCAACCCTTCTGAGATCCTTTCTGAGACCCTCTGAAATTTCCGTCTGTCGTTCTCTGACAAAACGCAGCAGGTTTTTTAGCTGGGTAACACGGTACTCCAGTGATTTGCTCCGGCCGGTGAGGAAGGCCTTCCTGGCACGATCCACTGCTTTCTGCTCTCGAGACATACTGTGAAAGGGGAAGTCGTTCATTTCACTCCGGTTACACTTCTGTCACATTTAGGTAAACATCACGCAATGATCTCATATATTATAAGTGCTCTTGGCCAAGTATAAGATCTATAATGGATTGACATCTGAGCCCTTAAAGGGGTCATATGATGCGATTTCAAGTTTTCCTTTCTCTTTGGAGTGTTACAAGCTCTTGGTGCATAAAGAAGATTTGTAAAGTTGCAAAGACTAAAGTCTCAAATCCAAAGAGATATTCTTTATAAAAGTTAAGAGTCAACCACACCTACCTAAAACGGCTCGTTCTAACACGCCGGTTACACGTCACATTTAGGTAAACATCACGCAATGATCTCATATATTATAAGTGCTCTTGGCCAAGTATAAGATCTATAATGGATTGACGTCTGAGCCCTTAAAGGGGTCATATGATACGATTTCAAGTTTTCCTTTCTCTTTGGAGTGTTACAAGCTCTTGGTGCATAAAGAAGATTTGTAAAGTTGCAAAGACTAAAGTCTCAAATCCAAAGAGATATTCTTTATAAAAGTTAAGAGTCAACCACACCTACCTAAAACGGCTCGTTCTAACACGCCCCCACATGTCTACGTCACGATATGGGAAGATTTGCATAACGCCGCCCAAATGTTCACGCAAAGAAAGAAGACGTAACTTTTATTCTCGCTGTAGTATTGTTGTTGCCGCCGCTGCCATGTCAGGAAGGTGCTGTGTGCTACGTTGTGAAAGCGAAACTACTTTGTTTGGCCTTCCAAAAGAGGACGATATCTGCTTCGTCATGCCTAGAGCTGATCCGTACTGGTTGCTGAGGAAATACTACAACTTTGCACTGTGGATCGCCGGATCGGCTTTCACCAATAATGTTCTTTTTAGCAGCATCATATGACCCCTTTAAAAAGTGAATGATGGAGCAAACAAATCTTTTCAAAACTGTTTCACAATATCAGAAATCATATGACAGCTCATGACCTAAAACTTTGCATTATGACATGGCTGTCTCTGCACTTTAAAAATGTTTTCAACATCATGCCATAACCACATCTCTGTTTCTATTGATTTAACAATAGAATTGTTATTTATACTCAGTTTTATGAGCTTTCAGAGTGTCAACTCAGTTTTTTTTTTTTTATTATGAGCAATTAAATTCAAAGTGGTTGGAAAAGTGCAATGAGCTTATTGCAGCAGGTTGTAACTTTGACACAGATTTATTTACAGAAAAAAAATCATTTTTTTTATTTTTAGTTTAGTGGGTAACGTTTTTCTACAGTGTAATAAATGATCAAAATAATTCATTTATATAATAATAATTGTTTTTATTATTAATTTTAAAATAATCACAATATATTGTTATATTATTATTCTAGTAGTTTGCTGAAATACATTCTATAGTATACTAAATACTAGTATCTAATAATACATATAAATAATAGTTACTAATTAAGTAATTAAATGATCAAATAACTACTATTAAAATAAAAAAAAATAGATAGAAGTTAGGAAAAGGGGTAGTCACGTGACAGCCTTTATTTCAGTTTGGCAGTAGTGCACAGTAGGTTAGAAGTTATGCAACGCACACATAGCGGAATATGAGACTGTCATAGTCATTCAGTGCGTGCATGCAGAAACACGATGAAATTATATGTATTTGCCGTCCATACGGTTTATAGGGTCTCATATAACTCTCTCCCGAATACGATTATATAATAGTTAAGATTCAGTGTCTCATTGCCTTGCGCAGTTGCAATTACACGTTTATAACAGGCTGGAATCTCAGAAGAAGAGATGAGATGAAACGGGTTCAGCTCTTCCTTTTATTACTGTTTCACGACATCGCTGCTGTCGGAGCCTAATACTAGGAACTCGATTAATACGCTTTCGAAAATGACAACAAAAAGCCTTAGTTCCGGACATTACCTTTAGCTATTTCACAGTGCGTCCACGCCTTTCGCTGTATATTTTTTTGAGGATGAGGCGTCCAGATCAGATAGTGCAGTCAAGCTGAACGATTGTAAACATTAAACACTACTGTTCCGTTAACAGTAGATACGCAAGCGGAGGGGGCGGAGTTTCGTCGGTGGGCGTGGTCACAAAGCTTCAAAGCCAGCCCGTAGGCAGTGTATTTAGGTACAATACACACGCACTGACAGAGAACTGATAGAGGAGGCTATGTTGCATTTGGGTAACACTTTCAGAATCATGCTTCTAAATCTAAATTAGAGAGAACATGTCACGTATCTTCTTTTATATTCTAAAATGTTTTTAAAACATATAAATCACCCCATGTGATTTATTCTTGGCTCATTGCAAACGATAGGAAAGTCAAAATGTTACCCAACAGCAACACCTCAAACTTCTGTTACAAATGTAACCAATAGGGTTAAATGTGTAAAAAAATAAATTAACAATATTGTGATACTAATCAGACAGTATAGAAACTACAAAGCAGACGATTTGATGATCATATTCAATCATTCTGCAATGGTAGCTAATCGCTGAGACTTTTTGTTGGACTTAAAGGGATAGTTCACCCAAAAATGAAAATTCTGTCATCATATACTCAACCCTCATGTCGTTCCAAACCTGTGTGAGTTGCTTTCTTATGTTGAACACAAAAGAAGATATTTTGAAGATTGCTGGTAATCAAACAGTTGGTGGTTGCCATTGACTTCCATAGTATTTTTTTTCCTACTATGGAAGTCAATGGCAACCACCATACAGGTTTGGAACGACATGAGGGTGAGTAAATGATGACAGAATTTTCATTTTTGGGTGAACTATCCCTTTAAGTCATCTATGTTTTTAGTGGTCACCAGAAAGCAAACAGCATGTTTATTGGTCACTTTTCATGCCACTCTTAGCAGTGTCCAGTATGGCAAGCCGTTCAGGAAATAATACATGTGTATTGTGTGAATATGGATTGGTTCGGGTAGATTGTTTGCATATTGTAGTTTGTTACTGATTCCAAATTACATGACACAAGTTGTAGTTGGTAACGTAATCCATTACATTACACAGTTTAGGTAATATAATCAGACTATTTTTTGATTACTTTTAGATTACTTTTGACCTAACTCATTTACCACATTGATTTAAATAGGGTAATTTTTTTAGCATATTGATAAAAATACAAAGAGAAAGAAAATATATTCCATTCATTGTAATTAACAACATGAACTGCATTAAACATATCGTTACCACTGAATGATAATTCAAATAAAAATTAATGTGTTCATCAATAAGCTAGTTGATGCAATGTTGAAATGTTGAAAAAACTCTTGAAATGGTTCATGTAAATCCAGTGGTCAAATTCTGTATGGCCTCTCAATTTTCTGTGTAATTATAGTCACCTGATTTTATGAATTTATGCCTATTTTTGAAAGGTAAATTCAAAAGATGAAAAATAAGAATTAGGGAGAATCAATCAATTATGAATAATGTATTGCTATTGTGTGAATAATGTGTAATAAATAAAAAAGTAACTGTAGTAAAAAAAAAAAAGTACTTAATTTTTAGAATCTGATTACATAATCCAGATTACATAAATTACCAGCCAGCACTGGCGTTTTAGCAACCTTGCTGTTACATACTAGAGTTATGTAGTCATAGAAATTCTTTAAAGAAAAATACATTTTTGAAAATCAAAAATGCAGATGTGTTAAAAATGTATGGCACATTAGACAGGAAAGAGGTATTAAGAACTATAAGTGAATACAGAATACAGGATCAGGCAGACAAATATACAATGTGCACAAATGTACAGATATGAAATAAGAAATAATTAGTTTTTATTTGTATTGTACATGTAGGATTTAACTTTTTATTAATTGACTTTTTATTAATTTAACACATTTTCTCTTTACCAGCCATGAAAACAGTTCCTCAGCATCTGTGCATAATCTATCATTGCTCCTTCTCTTTCAGGTGGATCTCTGTGGCATCATTTTGGCTTTGTATCAAAAATTATTCTCAGTAGCACTATACATCTAAAGTATGAAAACTGGCCGAACACCTTGAAATATTTCCCCAAACTGGCAGAATAAATGGTAGATGTTTCCACATCAAACAAAAAGACGGCCTCAGGTGTTTGCGGACTGTGAAGGGAGAGGAACGCAGCTGCGATGACACGTCATTAGCACCATTGTGACAGTACTGTGCCCCGGGAGCGGGAAAAAACAGAGGATCCATTGGAAAGAAAATGTATGAATGCAAACACACACATTCCCACATACCAGGCATATATGCACTCATACACTGAGTATAGAGACACACACACAAATAACTTTTTGGTTCATTACACAGTTTTTTAAGCTTATGGAAGCATCAGAATTCTGAAATGAATTGCTGAACACAAAAGAAGATATTTGTAAGAATGGTAGCCAAACAGTTGCCGGTAGCCTTCCATAGTTTTTTTTTTTTTCCCCATACTATGGATGTCAATTGCTACTGCAAACTGTTTGGTTACCAACATTATTCCAAATATCTTCTTTTATGTTCAGCAGAAGAAAGAAACTCATGCAGGTTTGGCAGGTTTGGAACAACATAATGGTGAGTAAATGATGACAGAATTTTCATTGGGTAAATATCCATTTCAGAACAATGCACCCTTACTTTTAAATGTAGATATGTGTTTAGCATGTGCAGGGTGATGATGAAATATATTATAAGGGAAATAAACAGAAACATTTGCTCATTTGTATTTTGACGATTTAGTTCAATAACTGAATAACCGATGAGAGACAAAGGAGAATCCCAGTAAAAGAGATTCATCTAAGGGTAAATTGATCCTATGAGTTATGTACAGGCATATTAATATTTACATATTTAATTGCACATATTTTAATTGAAGATATGTCATAATAGCAACACTATGAATGCAAATTTATTAAATGATTTCACTCAATAAATCTATAGGTTTTCATGTCTGAAATCTAATTTATTGAAAAAGTGAATGATAACCCCATACAATAAAATAATAATAATACTAATAGCAACATGGCACTTGGGGCCTTCTGTCCCAGTTCTGGGGAACAACTTTTGATATTCAACATAATACAGTTTCATAGATCACTATTTTCCAGTTAGATCAATTAACCTCAAAACGGTTTCAACGGACTAAATCTCACAAATGTTGCACTCTAAAAAATGCTGGGTTAAATACAACGATATTTAGGCAAAATGACAAAATGAAAAAAAAAAATTTTTTAAATAGCATAGCCAATCATCAAAAGTGTTGATATGAGATTTCATGCTGTCTTACCCCATCTTACTCTGGTTAACATCAGTTAATATTAATGTGAAAGTATTTTAAGCGTTATGTGACATGCTGCTATCAGCATTCTTCAGAGGATCTCTTGTTATCACAGAGACTTTACCCATTCAGAACAACTCTCTAATAAAAGTGAGTTCGCTTTTAGAGGTTATCACTTGCTTGTGTATTAGCTTTAACTTGAAACTTGGCATTGCGAAGTGCGAACTGTAAATATTGTTGGTTCTTATAAGAAATTGCTTGCTATGTTACAATGTTGCTAACTAAGTCACTCTGAATATAGCCTGCTAACTGAATAAATATGAATGCAATGCAAATGAGAAAAGTGCAGACATATTCAGAAACTTAACAAAATCAGTGGGTTTGCCTGCATGGAGAACAGATACATGCAAATTATGTTAGTAACACAACACATAAAGGATAGCTTACCCAAAATTCTGTCATCATTTACTCAGAGTTGATGAAACAGTTGCCATGGGAGAAAAAAATACTATGAAACTCAGTTGCTACCGTCAATGGTTTGGTCACTCACATTCTTCAGAATATATCTTGTGTTCAGCAGAAGAAAGAAATTCATAAAAGTTTGGAGCGACACGAGGTTGAGTAAATGATGACAGAATTTTCATTTTTTGGTGAGCTATCCCTTCATTGCACATTAAACTTTACTAAGTTTACTATGCAACTTAACCTTGTATCACAGATGTGCATCTACTCAGGGAGCTAAACAACGAGTGCACTTTGACGTCAGTGTTGCCAACTAATTTTCAGGGGAAGTTGCTAAAGGAAGGTTGATTTGTTGCTAAAAGTTGCTGAATGACGCGATGTCATTGCGCGGTGACGTCATTGCGTAATCACGATGCAAAATTGTGTCACTAAATCTAGCAACAAAATTGCTAAGTTGGCAACACTGTTTTGACGTGTCAAACACAGTCGTTAGCCAGGGGTAACAGGTTTAGCTGGTTAGCATGGGCCAGTAGTTAGCCCCTGCTGGTAAATGTAGTAACTACATAATTTTGCTACCAAAAGCATTTTCTTAATTGATGGCAATTTTAACAGTATCTGTATTTTTTTTTTTATATCTGTATATATATATTTTTAAAACAGTGTCAAATTTACTTTTTGAGGGCTATAAAATTATTAAATAGGCTTGTTTTTTTCCTGCCTGCTACTATTTTTACGTTGCAACTCAAGAAAATGTAATCCAACATCCACTGAGTTTGATGGAGGCAAAGGGTATTTAAAATGCAGAAATTTGCCCACTTCCCTGGAACTAACTAAAGCTGAATGTTATCACTGTAAAATGCATTGGAATCCTGTGATTCCAGCACGTCACATGCTTTCATTCCTGTCTCAGTTTGTTGTGCAACTGTTGTCTATGACGAACATATTCAGAAGTGTATGGCATTTTTTTTTTGCTGTTGGAGTGGTGTTCACTCATAGCTCAATTACACTCAATTGTCTATTAATGGCCATACTGCACCTCTCTATGAGTGCCACACTCATTTGTGCCACTAGAGGATGATATTGTCATTGGGATAAATAGGAGTTGAAGAATGTGAAATCATAGGAACTTCCTCTTCCATCTTTAAGCTTACACTTAACCTACCAGCTTGTTTTGAGATATAGCTAATAGTAGATTGAAACTATATATACCATATACTAGATATGAAACAGCTTGTTTACCTTCCTTGAAGCATGCATCATTCTTTGCATTTTTCTCAAACTTAGGTAACAAACACTTTTTTTATTTTGTTCCTTAAAAATCGATTCCTCAATATAATATAATATAATATAATGTAATGTAATGTAATGTAATGTAATGTAATATAATATAATATAATATAATATAATATAATCAATTGGCCAATAACCAGCTTTCTGCTTATATTCAGGCATGCAGTTTGCATAAATTATGAATAAATTAATAAAAAAATATATGCATAACAGCATAAGCATAATCTTTGAATGAAGATTAGAAAAATTATTTTGAAAAGGTTTTTTTTTTTTGCACCACATATTGCTTATTATAAATTGCAAACCAGCATGCTAAACCAGGGTGTCTAACAGTACTGCTTTAGGATATATATTTAATAAGTTTGATGTTTTGCACATATCAAAACATAACAAATGAAGAAAATAACACAATAATGATTGCACAGTTTATTATTCAGTATTTTCAAACTTATAACAAGAACAGTTCATAAGTTCAGTCGAGATCATTGTATCTTATTGCATCATAGTAATAAGGTTATTAGAAGCTTTTTCATAATGCATGCAAAACTATTGTCAGATATTACTGTAATTTAACACATCAGGAATACTTAGAGAACTATAATATTGATAGTAATGATTAATCCTAATAAATTACATCTAATTAAGCAATAACATCAAAGTCTTCATTTTCAACTCAAATATGAAAACCTTGTTTCTTATCTTTTTTCTGACAAATCCTTTTCTTTACATCCCAACCAATATTTGCCAATGGATCTTGGGTAAGGAGGGTTTACGTAGTCAATCCGTTTGGTCTGCAGGTCCACCCTGTAGTATTTATCTAGAGGAGAAATTCCACAATATTAATACGAATACTGACAAAATGACAAATACAATTTGTTTTAATAACATAAAACATACACACTAAACTTTGGTGTCAGTAAGAATGTTCACCAAGGCTGCACTTATTTGATCAAAACTACATTAAAACAGTAATAGTGTGAAACGTTATTGCAATTTAAAATAATAAAAAATATAACTTCAGAAATCATTCTAATATGTTGACTCGGTGCTCAAGAGACCTTTCTTATTATTATAAATGATTCTTATTATCAAAATGTGCTGCTTCATATTTTTGGGAAAACTTGATACATTTTATTCAGGATTCTTTTATGAATAGAAAGTTCAAAAGAACAGCATTTATTTAAAGAAGAAATCGTTTTTAACATTATAAATGTCTTTACTGTCACTTTTGATCAATTGAATGCATCCTTGCTGAATAAAAGTTAATTTCTTGAAAAAGAAAAAACATACTTCTCTCTTTTTTTTAGCATGGTGTTGATTTTTTAACAAGTTTTAACAAGATTTTTATGATGTAAACCTGAAAGCTGCTCAATTTAAATCATTATTCTAGACTTACCACAGAGAATCATGGTAAACAAAATTTTGAACACAGATTTTTTTAATGATGCACCTTAAAAGGAGAATCAACAGAACAGTATCTTTGTCTGAAGTACCTTTCTTAAAGAAGAAGACATTCTGTAAACAAGTGTTTTAACAAGATTTTTATGATAAAAACGAAAAAGCTGCTCAATTTAATTCATTATTCTAGACTTACCACAGAGAATCATGGTAAACAAAATTTTGAACACAGATTTTTTTAATGATGCACCTTAAAAGGAGAATCAACAGAACAGTATCTTTGTCTGAAGTACCTTTCTTAAAGAAGAAGACATTCTGTACAGGTGTGGCCTTCTCTTGAACAATCTCCACATGATCTATGTAGTCATCTGGATCATAGCTCATGTCAAACAAAGATGGACGTCTTCCACGGCCCTTTTTCTGGTTTTTACCACGCTTCTCTGCTCCATAATACCTATATAACACACATTTAGACATATAATCTATACATCTACTGTCCAAATGTCCTCTCAACTGACCTCAGTAATTAACAAACCTTTCCTCATAGTCCAATCCGAAGTCTTCCCAGAACAGTGAACGGCTCACTCTGGCTCCTCGGCCCCTAGTCTTCTTTCTCTGTCCGGTTCGGCCCCTGCTCAGGCTGGTGGCTGGAGATGGTGAGGGACCAGGGCTTACGTACAGTCGGCCAACCATTGCTGCATCTATGGGAGGTTTGATGCCAATCCAGTCTTTGGAAATGAAACGTGGTCCTTTGTGATGCCCCTGAACTGGGTGGACAGGGAATATTTCAGCAAACCAGACATTTATTGAACCCCCTGCTTAAACAACATATGCACACAGACTTACTGCCTTGAAAGAGCAGAGCAAACACATTATCCAAGTCACAGTACAGGTTTGTATAACGTGTGAAGGCAACAGAGGGTGAGGATTTGGTCATGCGGTCACATTCTTCATGGGAAGGTTGGTGTTTGAACTCATATTGGTAGTACTGGTCCCCTGTGGGAACAAAGGAAACATTAAATATTGAATAAATCTATTTTATAAAGTGCTGCAGACGTATTTTTGTAGGCCAACCCAAAAGTTACTATCACCCCAATTCCCTTGACAAAAACTCAATATGATTTTTTTTTTAACATAATGAACATAAAAATGAACATTAACTTTTATGAATTTTGAACCTTAAATATAATCACCAGAAGTAACAAGCTAAATGTAGGCTATACATGATCTGCACCATGGTCGTTTGACTTCAACATCACCAATAACTGGTGTATTTTACAGCATGTCTTGAATAAAATATGAAAATATCTCGAGCTTGTGTTCACCACAGACCTTATTTCAGGCATTTAACTAAAAACCCATTCAAAACAACCTAATGACTTCAGGACAATGGAACCGGAAGTGCTCAAATGCTAACTTATTTCTGGTTTTGGCCTACAAAAATAAATCATGCTTGCAGCACTCTATTACAACCTTCATTTGATTTTCACATACCTTTAAAAAAATACACTTTTTCCCTCCCGTGATGGCCTGGAGCCGGGATTGCAAATGCGGCATCAATATCATCCGGAATCTTCTCAAAGCCCACCGATATGTCTCTTGGATAATCCTCATCCAAGACATCACCATCAAAACGCCAGTACTTGTTACCCTGAGATTCAGCATGCAGTGGAATATCAGTAGTATGTTCTAAATATTTTAGTTTTATTCAAAGATTGTTTATTTTAAATGTTTTTTTTTTTTTTAATGAATAGATCTGGATTTCAAAATGAGTGTTAATGAGCCCTTAATATGTAACCTTACATGCACAGACCTTGAATATATATGTTTTTCCCTGGCAGTTGATGCGCGTGAAAGCAGCATCAATGGGACTGGAGATGCCCCACACATCCTTGATGAGTTTGGGATACCCAGGCATGACAGATCTGTCATCTAGCTCAAAGAAATAGTCCCCTAGAACACAAATGAAGAAGGTGTTGTGCAGTTAGTCAGTCTGAACTGAGAAAAAATGCATACAGATTGAATGTAGCTTCTAAACTCACCTCTGAATGCATAGATTGAACTATTCTTTAACTGCATGAAGGCGTCAAAGGTGCGGCCGCTACAGATGACGGCGTCTGGATCAGATGGAGTTGTAGGAGACATAGGAGGGGGACTTGTGGTGGTAAGGGGCAGAGCGGTGGTGGCTGTCACATTAGATTCTTTTGTCGGTGACATTGAAGAGGTCAGATCCTCCTCAGGCACATCAAACATGTCACCACGGGCAACTGAGGAGAAAGTTAAAACATTCAATGAGTACAGGATTTTCACAATGTCCGGTTATTTTTTCTTTAATAAGACATGAAAGGAATAGTTCACCCAAAACTTGCTGAAACTCACCTTTTGCTTACTGACCCTCAGGATTTGGAGTAATTTTGCATTACATCACTTGCTCACCAATGGATCCTCTGCAGTGAATGGGTGCCGTCAGAATGAGAGCCAAACCGTTGATAAAAACATCACAGTAATCCACATGACTCCAGTCCATCAATTAATGTCTTGTGAATTGAAAAGCGGCAGTTTTGTAAGAAACCAATCTTTAAGGCATTTAATTTTAAACTGTCACTTCTGGCCAACATGCATAATAATAGCACTTCCTCCTGTGAAAAAGTCTATTCCCTGTATATGGATTATTGTGATGTTTTTAAGCAATTGTTTTGATTCTCATTCTGACGGAACCCATTCACTGCAGAGGATCCACTGGTGAGCAAGTGATGGAATGCTAAATGTTTTCAAATTTGTTCTGATAAAGAAACACACACATCTACATCCTGGATGACCTGAGGGTGAGTAAATTGTTTTTGCGAATTTAAATTTTGGGGCAAACTATTCCTTTAAAAGTGAAATGTGTACTTTTTGTCACCAAACTGAATTTCAGACACTTTGTACTACGTGTCCTAGGGGTTGCTTTTAATGAAAAGTAACTTCATTTATTTTTGTTACTTAAAACATTTTATATAGCCTTGTATAGATATATTGTTTTACCCTTGTCACAGACTTTCAGTCAATTTACCACAGTTTTCATTTTCCCCACAACAAACAATTTTGCGAGTAATAAAGTTTTATCAAAGGTTAGTGTACTTGATTACCACAAGGGTAATTAGTGTCACTGAAGTGCAAGCATTAGATAAGAGACAGGTCATGTGTGAAGAAAACAAAGCAAAATCAAGGTAAATATCACCTGTGAACAGGATATTTTTATTGTGCGTCGTTTCCAGTCAAGTTGTAAATTTGCACAAAAAAAAAAGCCTCACATGAACAAATGCAGGTGGAACTTCACGACTCTTCAGGCTAATATTTAAAATCAGAGGTGGGGTAGCTACATCTCTGGATTTTTCGGAAAGCAAATGCAAAAAAAATGGTTTGTTGTGCTGATGTCCTTTTGGTTGTTCATGTTTTATTTTTTCCTTTCGTTTGTTTAGTTATACAATATGTGACCCTGGACCACAAGACCAGTCATAAGGGTCAATTTTTTTAAATTAAGATTTATACATCATCTGAAAGCTGAATAAATAAGCTTTCCATTGATGTATGGTTTGTTAGGATAGGACAAGATTTTGTTGAGATACAACTATTTGAAAATCTGGAATCTGAGGGTGCAAAAAAAATCAAAATACTGAGAAAATCGCCTTTAAAGTTGTCCAAATGAAGTCCTTAGCAATGCATATTACTAATCAAAAAGTTTTGATATAGTTACGGTAGGAAATTTACAAAATATCTTCATGGAACATGATCTTTACTTAATATCCTAATGATTTTTGGCATAAAAGAAAAATCGATAATTTTGACCCATACAATGTTTTTTTGACTATTGCTAAAAATATACGACTTAACGACTTAAGACTGGTTTTGTGGTCCAGGGTCACATATATGTATGTGTATATGTTGTATATTTTATATTAATTGTGTTTTAAAAGTTAATTTCACAGTGAAGTAAAGTCAGGGTAAAGTCCACAGAGCCCCACAAGTGCCCAATTACAACCTAATTGTAAACAGGTTTCCCAAACCCTCCCCTCAGCTGCTATTGGTCAGACAAAACAGAAAGCCCCTCCCCAAACTTACACCATTGGATGAGCCAGTGTTGCAATGTAGGACTGTTCCAGCTGCTCAAACAAACACAGCATTGTTTTGAGAGCACCAGTGTTTACACTTGGAAATCATCCCATGAGTGTCCTACTTATAGTTGTCTCTGTGTAATAAGGGTCGCTGTGATTTTGATCAACATCTTTTGTTGATCCTGGATCAACATTACTGTCCAAAAATATAGACTAAACCCAATCCCTACCCCTAAACCTAACCCTACCCATAATTCATTCCAAGGGTGTAGAAGCACCTAACCCTGATCGTAAGCCTAAAACAGATATTTCCTGAAAAGTTATCCCTCAATTCTGATTGGTTAATCGGAATGTTGTTCCAGGATCAACAAGGATGTTAATCCAGGAACATGTTGTACTTGGTGAAATCACGCTCACCGTGTAATAAGCGAGGACAGTAGAAAGTACTATATATAGTAAATAAATAAATACTAAACATTACATTCAGTACATTCAAATACAAATATACACTGCTGTTGAAAAGTTTGGTGTCAGTAAGTTTTTTTTTTTATTATTAAGAATGACATTAAATTGATCAAAAGTGACAGTAAAGGCTTGTACAGTGTTATATTTTCTTTTTTATTTCAAACAAAAATATCAACAGCAGCAAATCATCAGCATATTAGAATGATTTCTGAAGGATCATGTGACACTGAAGACTGGAGTAATGACTGCTGAAAATTCAGCTTTGCCATCATAGGAATAAATGACATTTTAAAATATATTTAAACACCTATTTTAAATTGTAATCATATTTTATAATATTACTACTGTTATTATATTTTTGTCAAATAAAAGCAGCCTTGGTGAGCATAAGAGACTTCTTTCAAAAAAAACATTACAAAATCTTACCATAGTGTACAGTATATAAAAATGCATCATTAAAAGGTTGACATTTATTACAATTTGAATGTACATTAAGTTCTTACCTTTTGTTCGACAAGCGCTGTCAAAATCCTCACAGCAACTTCCATAGTACTTGCACATTCTATCACACTGGCATTTCTTTGTAGGATCAAAGCCACTCTGACAGCGTCCCGTGCATGTTTCTGTGGAAAATAAAAAAAAATAAAAAAAAATTGAAAGCTCAATAAGAATAATAATGAAGCAGCTTGTGGGACACTCACCCTCCGCAGCAAAACAAGTCGCCAAAACAAGGCACAATAAAATCCCAAATTTCATTTTTAATGGCACATCTGTCAGCAGCGAGTGCCTGAAATGCTCTAGAATCACCAGTGTGAAAGAATGACAGAGGACAGCTCAGACATCTGTGCCGATCGATGGCTCCAAAAGTCACCCACCCTGTTTGTTTAGTCTGAAAAAAAAAATCAATGATTACTACAAAATTGTCCTGTTACCATTAATCCTTCATGTTATGATTAAGGCCTTTTAGTTGATTTAAAGTTAAGAAAATTTAACAAGGATGTAACCAAATAGGTCTGAAATGTATACGGGTAATAGCGAGTATAACTGTAATAAGTGGGAATGTGTAAGTGGCCTAAATAAACTATTGAACTACTATTGAGCTGCCAACTATTGATTTCACTGTCTGAGCAACTCAACTCGCTGTGTTTGTAGACACGGCTGATGTTCAGTCTTTAACTTTCTAATGAAACAAATTAGAGATGAGTATTTAAAACATTTATGTATATATAAGAGCCTTGAGCTATAGTGAGGAAGGTCTTTAAGCCCACTACGGAAGTATTTGCATCAAAAGATGTTAAAAATGCTGTTCAGATTAATATGACAGGTGTGCTGACCAAGGTGCTGAAATCATTGGAGGAAATAGCACTGTACCTCCATTAGCTGCTCTACACTATAGACTTATTAGTATCACAATCATTTCTGTTGTTGAATTTTCCTTTTTTTTAATTCTTTATTTTACTGTGCTTGCACTGCATTACTTACATATGGTACATACACCAAACTGTCATTACACAGTTTTATTCCTATCTACTGTATATTATGAACGTTTTTCATATATCATTCTCCTGATTTATCTATTTAATTTCTAAAAATATGGTGATTTTATTTATTTATTAATTTTTTTTCTGGCTGTTGAAAGTATTTTCTGATTTAAAAATATGTATTACAAATACATATCCCCTCTGCAAAAACCGTTAACTGTAATATATCAACAAAATGAAACAAGAATTGTGAAACTGGCTTTATCCAATGTTCAGATTTCTGTTCTGGAAATGTATGCAAATCAGTGCATATTTATTTAGATAATGCCTCAGTTGCATATTTAAACATAAAATTACAGAAATGTTGTAATTCAAAACAATTGTCTAAATGTACTGTGACTAATCAATAGGGGAAGCATGGTGATATCTATGAGTTAAAATATTTTCTCTATTCACCTGTGATGTCTTGAGTTAACAGAGTGTTTAGTATTTGAAATGTAACAGACGGTGATGACATACTTGCATTCTTTCTTAAATCTATTTGCAAACTATATGAACTGGAAAATAATGGATTAGGAGATAAAGAAATGGCTGGGAGAAAGCGATTTCATCTTGGGACTAAAGATTATTTTGCAGAATGTTTATTGTAAATATTTGTGTTTTGCTACTATTTCATCAAAAGAAAGAGCAGACAAAATATATAAATGAATCTGAGCCTTTTCTTTAAATGTTATATTTATGTGTTTTGTTTCTTTTTTACATTTAAGTGTTTTTTTCTTGTTTTTTCTTTCCGGGTTCTAGAAAAGACAGACTGACAGACAGGCTTATAAATAAACTAGGATAAGGTCAACATTATTCTTATAAACCAGTCATTATTATTTGAATTTAGTGGCTATAAGCTGAAACGTTACCTTGTCTTTATTAATGTGACTTAAAGTAGCTTAAAAAAAATGTATTGTTAATTTTTATTATTGCGATTAAGGTACTTGTTAGATATTTCAGTAAATAATTAGTAATTTGCACTGAAGAATAAACTGGAATCTCAGATAACTCGTATCACTTTTGTTTCTTGATATTTCCTTTAAGGCTATAACTTGATGTTCTGCCAGATGTTATTATTCAGAAATAGCACAGACTGCTTTGTGTAAATTAGATGATAATGTAAAATGAAAGGACTTTGTCTTTTATTGAGGCCAAAATCCATAAGTGGGTCATTGAAAAAGAGATAAAAGTCCAAATTCAGGAACTTGGAAGTTACTCATTTAAAAGTATTATCTTGACTCAATCCATATGGCCACTGCCAAATGAAAGTCCAAATGAGTGATTGATATGTCATGTAATATTGGTAATTACATTAAGAGTCAACTACGCCCTCCTAAAACGGCTTGTTCTAACACGCCCCCACATGTCTACGTCACGATGTGGGAAGATTTGCATAACGCCGCCCAAATGTTCACGCAAAGAAAGAAGGCGTAACTTTTATTCTCGCTGTAGTATTGTTGCCGGCGCCGCCATGTCGTGAAGGCGCTGTGTTTCGTTGTGAAAGCGAAACTACTTTGTTTGGCCTTCGGTTTTAATGTTTTTGTCCTCCGGCCGGACAGGGCATCATCACAATATGGTAAGGGGCGTAACACATCCGTCACACGCTTGAGATATTCGGCCAATCACAACGCACTGGATAGCTGGCCAATCAGAGCACACCTCGCTTTTCAGACCGATGAGCTTTGTAGAAATCGACGCGTTTCAGAAAGGCGGGGCATAGAGGAGAAACAATAATGTACAGTATGTGGAAAATAATGTGTTTTTTGAACCTTAAACCGCATAAACACATTTCATTACACCAAATACACAAAATAATGTTCTTTTTAGCAACATCATATGACCCCTTTAAAAGCCAGCACACGGACAATTATATTTTCATAAAGTATATTCCTGCACTTTCGTCTCTTATTTTCCCAGAAGTGAACAGAAACATTCTTTACATATCTCTGGTGTAAGAGAAACACTTATCAGGGTGACATTGGCAGTGTGAAAAGTTCAGATATGCTTTCAATAAATCCATTAGTCAGTGCTCCAACAAAACAATGAATTGTGGCTTTAAAAAAAAGATAACAAAAGGGTTAATATTTTTTGTTTGCCATCTCTTTTACCCTCCCCTTCTTCATACCCCTATTTACCCTCCTCTTGTTCACACAGTTAATGTTTAATTTTATGTGACGATGCCTATAAACACATTGATCACGCTCGACCTCCTTTGCTGCACTCACACCATCAGCACTCTCCAGCACTCTCCATCTAGCACACACCTGACATCTGCAGCTGAGGGCCAGGAGACATGGCATCGGTTCTACGCTGGCTGTGGGTTAACAGAAACTACTTCATCATCTTCATCACCCCCCTTCTTATATTGCCCCTGCCGCTGGTCTTCCCAACTCCGGTAAGTACTTTTCTGCTGGAGCAGAAGTATTTTGTGAAAATCTTCTGCAAAGTCCTTGTCATGAACATCTTAAGCAAAACACTTTCTCTATGCATCTACATTTTGTGTTTGTGAATTTATATAGCCAAATTACTGAAATATGACAATGTGACATCTAAACATTAAAAAAATAATAATATAAAAGATTTACATTTTTAAGATTTAAATTGAAAAAATAAGCCTCATCAGCAGCTGAATGATGGCTGAAAAATGCACTGTTGGTATTTATGAACTGTGGCATGCTGGACACTTTATTTACACAGCTTGCAGAGGTCATCCTCAAGTCACAAACAAAAAATTTAAAGTCATATGGCCCAAAGTTACTCAAGACCTGGAGACCAGGTTACTTTGACCTAGAGAGCTTCAGCTGAAAAAATATTGAACAAAACTGGATATTTGACTCAATTTTTGGAGTAAAAAGGAACAATCAGACATTTAAGAACCCCAAGTGGCTAAACTACTGAATGCATTTTATTTTTTGTATTTTTTAAAAGCCCTTACACAAGATATGATTGTTATACAACCCATCATGTACCACAGTATACTGTCATACTATTATTAAAATGTTTGAATTTATTAAAAAAAGCATGATCAAACCTTTCCTGAAAAACCTGTTGTACACAATCTTGTACTGTACATGCCTCCCACCGTCTGATAGTTTATACTTTTTAGCAAGTAAAAGACCTTTTAGTATCATTTTAAAAATGTTCACCTTCAGGTCATGGTACATGTGTGTTTTTGCTGTGAAATATTTACCAATCTTTATAAAGTAAACATACGAATAACCTTTATATTTGTAGTAATATTTCAGAATGGATTTACTGGATTGAGGTTAAAATTGTATCTAATTAAATATGATTCAAATATGAAATATCTTTTAAATATCATCTTACTAAGCCATAATATTGGGAGATATAGAGTGATGACTGATATTTATATGATGACTAATATTTATATATATTTTATGTAAGTAGTCTGCTATACTGTACTGCTATAAAGATCAAAGCATTGATTTACATTACAAGCTATCACAATATACTTTTTGGCCATATAAAGATAGATGAGTCTAAATAGGTCTTCAAGAGATACAGTAGTGACCCCTGGTACCTTCACCAGATGTAATAGATTTTTAACAGAATTGAATCACACCCTTTCCTCCCCTTTGACAACCTAAGATGAGAGGATTGCCATAGATTTGAGATTGCATCTTTGATGTGTTATGCATCTCATTCACATCCAATAATTCTCTTCTATAGAAATGTGTCCCACTGCTACTTGAATAGGTGATGTATTCCCTAGTTCACTTACACTGTGACACTTCTGTTCTTCAGGAGGCAAGATGTGGTTTTGCCATCATCCTGATGGCGCTGTACTGGTGTACAGAGTGCATGCCGCTGGCCATCACTGCTCTGCTGCCTGTCATCCTCTTCCCAATGATGGGCATCATGGAATCTGGAAAGGTATCATACAAAAAAAATACATAATTAGCATTTTGCATCATTTTATACCCTAAAATAATGGAAAAGCAAACTAATCCCATAACAATTGTTTAAAATAAATGTGTATATAATACACGAAAAACTGTTGTGTTCCCCCGAGAAACTGCATTCAATCATCAATCTTTTGCATTCTCTTGAAAAAGTGTTGCAAAAGCAATTTTCTCACATTATTTGCAGCACAAATGTTTCACAACGGAACACAAAAGTTTTGTGAGACAGCAAAAAAAGCATTGAAATATCATTTTTCCTAATATCTAATTTTCTTTTCCCATCACCATGTCTTTATGATGGCTCTGTACAGTGCACACTGTATATAGTAAACAGCAGGCTAGTACTGCATTTTAAACCGAAGCCATACTGAGCAGAACTAAATATGTGACCCTGGACCACAAAACCAGTCTTAAGTAAGACTGAAGTAAGAATAAATAAGCTTTCCATTGATGTATGGTTTGTTAGGATAGGACAATTTTTGGCCGAGATACAACTATTTGAAAATCTGGAATCTGAGGGTGCAAAAAAATCAAAATATTGAGAAAATCGCCTTTAAAGTTGTCCAAATGAAGTCCTTAGCAATGCATATTACTAATCAAAAATGAAGTTTTGATATATTTACGGTAGGAAATGTACAAAATATCTTCATGGAACATGATCTTTACTTAATATCATAATGATTTTTGGCATAAAAGAAAAATCTATAATTTTGACCCATACAGTGTATTTTTGGCTATTGCTACAAATATACCCCAGCGACTTAAGACTGGTTTTGTGGTCCAGGGTCACATATGTAACTGTTACTTTGTCTTTCAGGTGTGTGTTGAGTACCTAAAGGACACCAACATGCTGTTTATTGGGGGTCTACTGGTGGCTATAGCTGTTGAACACTGGAATCTCCATAAGCGTATCGCCCTGAGTGTTCTCCTAATAGTTGGAGTTCGGCCTGCTTTGTAAGATCAAACACATTGAAAACTTATAGCCTACTTTATTTCTGTCTCACTCACACACTCACCTGTTTTTGCTGTCTGTTAACTTCTGCAGGCTGATGATGGGGTTCATGATCGTAACAGCCTTCCTCTCAATGTGGATCAGCAATACGGCCACCACAGCCATGATGTTGCCCATTTCTCAAGCTGTTCTAGAACAGCTCAGTGCCACAGAGGCCGACAGCGATGAGAAAGAGCTTAGGGAAGGCCAAGATAACCGAGCATTTGAGTTGACCGAGGTCAACATCAAACATCCTTTGGACAATGTCACTGGAGACAAACCCAACAGTAAGTCCAACATGTTGACACTTTTAAAACATTTTTTTATTATTATTATTCTGCTGCACAACAAATAATGGTCACTGAATTGAAATGAATTTATTATTTTATAATGTTAAACTGTAGACTTTAGTCAGTGTAGCATAATATTGAATTTTTGACAAAATAATTAGGTTGTGAGTGATAGAAGTATAGAAGTTATATATCAATTTTTCAGCTGACCAAACGTCTTTCCGAAAGAAAAAAAAAAAATCATTAGACAAAAACACCATAAAACAATTTGGAAAGTTGTCAGTTACGAAATTAAATGATCTAGGACCTTTATTAAATTAAAGCATTCCATTGTAAAGACGGCAAGTCTATCCTTTACAGCCTCATTTTCATCCTCGTTCAATTCAATATGGCACCCTAATTAAGGTCTATACTATCTTAAATATGTCGTAAAGCTTCAAATCTGTGTGATTTCTGCGAATGAGGTTTCATTACATCATACTGTTTGGGTTTCGAAGCATTTCTAAATCCTGATGGTTTGCCACTAAGGGGTGTTGATGGTAAACACCATTTCCTTCTTTTTCCTACAACTTGTTTCACTTCAGTTTCACTTTTTATGACCGATATTTATTATGTGTTTCCATATCCCTATTATTACTAATAGTCCCAAACCACGCATCACACACTGTAGGCAGCACAAACCTGACAACCTGCACATTTTGCCTATGTCCGCTAATACACTACTTTCTTTTCCTATTGGTCTCTGGAATTGCCAGTCTGCGGTAAACAAAGCAGAATTCATCACTTCTATTAATAGTCATTCAAGGCTCAACCTCATGGCCCTGACAGTGACTTGGATCAAACCAGAGGACACTGCTACACCTGCAGCCCTTTCCAATAATTTCTCTTTTTCCCACAGCCTTCGTCTGACTGGAAGAGGTGGAGGTACTGGTCTGCTTATCTCTAATGATTGGAAATTTAATCCTTTACCATCTCTGGGTATCTACAGCTCCTTTGAATCACATTCATTTACTATCACCCACCCTCTTAAAATCAATTTTATAGTTGTTTATCGACCCCCAGGACCACTAACTTCTTGGAGGAGTTAAATGTGTTGCTCTCAAACTTCCCAGAGGATGGTACTCCTCTGGTTATGCTTGGAGACTTCAACATACACCTAGATAAACCTCAGGCTGCAGACTTCCACACTCTACTTGCCTCTTTTGATCTCGAGCGAGTGTTAACTGCGGCTACTCACAAATTAGGTAACCAATTGGGCCTTATTTACACACGCCACTGCTCCACTGATCATGTGCTGGTTACTCCACTGCACACATTGGATCACTTCCTCTTCACTCTTAACCTCAACATGGTTCCTGACACAGCATATACACATCTACATGTCCTTCCAAATCTTCAATACTTATCTTGCTGGATCTGTCCGCTGCTTTTGACTTGGTTAACCACCAGATCCTCCTTTCAACCCTGTTGGCAAAGGGCATCTCAGGAACTGAACTCCAGTTGTTCGAGTCTTACCTCTCAGATAGGTCCTTCAAGATATCTTGGAGGGCTGAGGTGTCAAAGTCACAACATCTAGCTGCTGGGGTGCCTCAGGGCTCAGTTCTTGGACCACTTCTCTTCTCTGTCTACATGGCATCACTAGGTTCTGTCATTCAGAAACATGGCTTTTCATATCACTGCTATGCTGATGACACTCAACGCTACCTCTCATTCCATCCTGATGATCCAACGGTAGCTGCTTGAGTCTCAGCATGTCTAACAGACATTTTTTGCTGGATGAAGGACCATCACCTTCAACTCACCCTTGCCAAGACAGAATTGCTTGTGGTTTCTGCCAACCCATCACTTCATCATAATTTCACCATCCAGCTATCCAACAACCATAACTCATTCAAGAAAAGCCAGGAGCCTTTGAGTCATGATTGATGATCAGCTAAATTTCACAGACCACATTGCAGCTGAATTTTATAGACCACATTGCTAAAACTGTCCGGTCCTGCAGATTTGCATTATACAACATTAGGAAGATCAGGCCCTTTCTTTCGGAACATGCTTCACAACTCCTTGTTCAAGCTCTTGTTCTGTCCAGGCTGGACTATTGCAACACTCTCTTGGCAGATCTTTCAGTCAGTTCTATCAAACCTCCACAACTAATCCAGAATGCGGCTGCAAGATTAGTCTTTAAAGAGCGAAAAAGAGCACATGTCACACCTCTGTTCTTCAATTTGCACTGACTACCAACTGCTTGCAAAAAAGTCAAGGCATTGATGTTTGCCTACAAAACAACCTCGGCTCTGCACCTCTTTACCTAAATTCACTACTTCAGACTTATGTGCCCTCCAGAAACTTGCGTTCTGCAAATGAACGGTGCATTGTAGTGCCATCCCAAAGAGGCACAAAATCACTTTCACTGACTCTTACCTTCCTGGTGGAATGACCTGCCCAACTCAATCCGAGCAGCTGAGTCTTAAGCCATCTTCAAGAAGTGGCTAAAATCACATCTCTTCCATCTACACTTGACCTTCTGACACTTGCACTATCTGTTTCTATTTTATCTACTTGTTTTCTTTTTATTTACTAAAAAAAACTTCACCCTTTAATACTTGCACTCTCTATTCTAAAAAATGACCCTCTAACACTAGCGTTCTCTATTTTTTTAATATTCTTTCGACTTGTTTTCTTTTTATTTATAATAAAAAAAAACTTGCTACATTTACTGTGTAAGACTAACTGTGACTTATCATAGCACATTTCATTGCTCTTTTGTTGGTTTTGATTTCTTCTATTGTCCTCATTTGTAAGTCGCTTTGGATAAAAGCGTCTGCTAAATGATAAATGGAAACCAATGAACCAGCTAATTAATGGGTTTAACTGATCTCGGGCCTGTTTTATAATGTAGGTTCAGTTTTTTTTTATTATTATATTATTATATGTATATTACACTTTTATTAAAAATTTTGCAGCTGGTTTGTAAACTGTGTTTGCATTTGGGCTGTGTTTTCATTGCCTCTACACCGTTTTGACAATCTCAAATGAAGCGAGCATTCATGTTTCAAAAGCTTCCAAAGAATGAATCATTTTGTGAAGCAATTGGTTCAGTTGATCTGAAGTTTCAAAAAGCTCATTTTGACTACAACCGATAACTGAGATGCAAAGTGGTGCCATGCTTTTATATGAAATGAGAGAGTGAAAGGGTCACAGAAATTAGTGTTCGAGAATACAGTGTTGCCTATTTTACCAATCAGTGGTAATAAAGCACAGTCTTAAAACTTACATCCCACCTAAATTTTGACAGACAACCCAGATCTGGAGGCAAGAATCAATGCACTCTCTGAACGCAGGAGGAAAGAACGTGAAGTGAAGTACCTTCGTCTCTTTAAAGGAATGAGTCTATCTGTGTGTTACTCTGCCAGCATTGGAGGAACTGCCACCCTAACGGGCACCACACCAAATCTTATTCTCAAGGGCCAGATGGATGAGTATGTCTGTCAAATATCCTGTTATTTTAATAATAATACATTATATATATATATATATATAGGTGTTGTGCATTGTTGTGCACACAAACTGTTAGACCTACAACATACAAATGTGCAAACAGTAATGGAGCAAGGTCTCTTCTCACACATATTTTTGCAGCATTTTTCCAGATAACAATGACGTGATCAACTTTGCCAGCTGGTTCGGTTTTGCCTTTCCTAACATGGTGCTGATGCTTGCGCTCTCTTGGTTTTGGCTGCAGTTCATGTACTTGGGATTTAAGTAAGTAACCTGCATGCTTTACATTAAATTACATAGTGTGTCTAGGACATAAAGTAAGTGTTATTAGATTATTTCAATTTGAGGTGATTTTGTTTTTCAGCTTAAAAAACAGTTTTGGCTGCGGTTTGAAAAATGAGGGAGACAAAGAAGCTTACAGAGTGATGAAAAATGAATACAAGAAGTTGGGCCCGATATCTTTTGCTGAGGGCGCAGTGCTTGTCATCTTTGTGATCCTGGTGATCCTGTGGTTCACACGAGAACCAGGGTTCATGCCAGGCTGGGCTACTGAGCTCTTTAACAAAAATGGACAGTGAGTAAACTTCACCCAAAAACCTTTAAGAAATCGTTCACATAAAAAAAGTTATCTTCTTTGCATATTAATTTCTTTCTATTTTCCTCGGTGAAGATATGTCACCGATGGCACTGTGGCCATTTTCATGTCAACCCTGTTCTTCATCATTCCATCTCGGCTAGACTGTTCATGTTCTGTCAGTGCAAATGATGAACATGATGAAGAAGCTGAAGGAGTGGGGGAAGGTAAGGTGCTTCTGCATTCAGAGTATTTGAACGAAACATTGTGCCATCAGTTTAAACTAGGTCTTAAACCAAATTTACTGGACTGTCTGTTTTATTAAAAAGAAGAAAAACAGAAGAAGGACAAGAAGAACAAACTGAGGGGTACTCCCACTCTTCTAAACTGGAAGGTGATACATGAACACATGCCTTGGAACATAGTGCTGCTCCTGGGTGGAGGATTTGCCTTGGCAAGAGGAAGTGAGGTATAATTTAATATAATACCGTGGTTCTCAACCAGCGTGTGGGACACAAGATGACTTAAAGGGGTCCTATTATGCTTTTTCACTTTTTCAACTTTAGTGAGTCTGTAATGATGCTGTTTGAGCATAAAAAAGATTTGCAAAGTTACAAAGCTCAAAGTCCAATTCAAAAGGAGATATTTTATTTAACAGAAATCACTTTGCAAAAAGCTTTCTCCTATGGCAACCTCAAAGTCTTGGATATGGTATGGTTGAACACACTTTACATGAGTCTTCCTCCCTCACATTAGTTTTGATGTTCCAGTGGAAGTTTAACTGGGAGTTAAATGTCAAAATACATTTTTGAGGCACTGTTTATGGAAAAATGTGTGGGTAATTGTATTTGCTTTTTGTTTGAAGGCAAAGGTAGGCTTCATTCTAAACATCATTGGCATTCTAAGCATCAACCTTGGCATCAACACATGGGGAATGGCCATGTTTAATCTAGGAACCTTTCCCGCATGGGCCAACACCACAAATGCAACAAGTACACCATGAAAATCTTCACATCTAATTCTTTGGTTTCATGAGAACACTGAAGGGAAAGAGAGGGGGGAAAGGAAGCTACTCCAAAAAATACCATCATCAAATGGACAAAAGGGTCACAGTATGCAGAGCATGTAGCGTCCGTCTCCTCATCATTTCCCTCTGGAGCAAAAGCTCAGTTTTTCTCAAACCTTTAGACCAGGGCTGTCCAAACTCTGTCCTGGAGGGCCGGTGTCCTGCAGAGTTTAGCTCCAACTTGCCTCAACACACCTGACTGGAAGTTTCTATGCCCAGTAAGAGCTTGATTAGCTGTTTCAGGTGTGTTTAATTAGGGTTGGAGCTAAACTCTGCAGGACACCGGCCCTCCAGGACCAAGTTTGGACAGCCCTGCTTTAGACAGTATCTTTTCAAGCACTATATAAGTGGCAGGTAAGGATTTACAGCCTCCATAGTGTTCGAAATTCTGTATCACTTATTTACATCTTTAAAGTCACTCAAGTATGAGGACTTTGTAAATGTGAGTTGGCTTCCATGTAGCGCTCTTGCTAGCCCAGTGTGGGCAAAATCTGGTTCATACAGAGCTTTTTTTTTTCTACATTCTCAGTGGGTTTGGTTTTCACAAGTAGGTTTTCTGGTCTTTCATTTGTGCTGGTTCACGAAAAGTAAATTAATTTATAGGGTCTGGACAAGACCTTTTATATTTTAGATCCCTTTTTGGATCAGTCTATTTAATACATTTTAATACACGGCTGAATCGTAAAATCTTTATCTGTTAAGACAGACAGTTGCCCCTACTTTGTAGAAGTAAATACTTGAAACAAAAGTCACAGCATTTTTCAGAATATGTGCCTTTTCTCAAATAAAACGAATTTTGTGCAGTCTTGTGAGAAATTTCATTTACAGCCTGCAGCAACAATACTGTTGGGAATTGATTTCAAGTATTTCATGTAATTATCTCAGAAAGTGTCATTTATATTATTAAAGAAAAATTGCAAATCTTAGGACCTGCATATATTTTACAGATTTTTTAAATTATATATATGTAATTTAACTCATTACACTACTGATCAAAAGTTTAGGTTTTTGATTACCAAGGCTATATTTATTTTATTAAATAAAATCTTGTGATGCAAAGCTGAATTTTCAGCAGTCATTACTCCAGTCTTCAGTGTCACATGATCCTTTGGAAATCATTTTAATATACCAATTTTGATGCAAAAGTTGTGGTGCTTAATATTTTTGTAGAAGCCATGATTCGCTTTTTTGGGGGGATTTTTTGAAGGATGCAAATTCTAAAAGAACAGCATTGTTTGGAAATAGTTTTTTTTTTTCCCAACAACAAAAGCTTTGATTTCCTTGTTGAATAAAAGTATTGTCTTTCTAAAAAAATTCTTACTGGACCCATTTTTTAACAGTAACGTGTATAATTTAAATATAAACTTGTGCTAAGCACTAAATGAAAAATATGAAACAAACATTTATAAGAAAATAAAAGGCTAAGGGGAAAAAAAGACAACTTCAATAATTTAAAAAAAAATTCAACATATACATTTATTTCTCTTTTATTCCAGACTGGCATTTGAACTGTCCAAAACATACGTTTCATCCACCCCCCCAAAAAATAATTTACAATAAATCACAATCATAAATAAAGCCCATATTACATCTGACTAGAAACATTTTTCAAGTTGTTCCTCCGTTTTACGCGCTTATAGAAGTCTTTGAAAGCCTCCTCTTTATTCATAAACCAAAAACATGAAAATCATTCTCCTAAATGCACTTTTTGCACTATGAATACAAGGATCATACATACAACACATCCTTGGATAAGATGTTAAATCGAACCTCTGCTATGTGCACTACACAGCCATGAAGGGTCTGGCTCGCTGGAATGTGTGAGAAAAGGAATGCTAGATGGAGATGAGAAGAGACCGCATCTCTGGACCTCTTTGAACTACTGTTCTTTAAACGGCTCAAAATGGCCATTTCTTTCCTCTTGTTTTGAACGAAGACAAAAAGAAACCACACGAACCAGACGTTTGAAATGTCAAGGCTTGTAATGTGTGCCGTGTTCCCTTTTCAGTAGGCATTTTTCACAATGTTGATTTATCTACACAACCTCTCGTTTGCAGTGTGAATTATGTATAATCAGAAACTTTATGCAGACCTTTGAAAGCAAAAGTCCTTCGTTTCGACAGATCCATGAAGGTTGCGCACCATGAAAGTTTGAACTGATTTGACTAGTTTTTATCCACACAAATAGTTTGTTCACGTATCAAAATATATCTAATGCAACACAAATCTATCAATTATGTCAAGGTCTCACCATAAAATCATATCATATTCTATTCAGGATGAAAAGTTCACAAATATCATGAAATATGATGTAGCTTATTCTGACAGGGAAAGAAATACTCATCAACATCAACGATATATAATGGTCTTATCAGAGTTAAACACCACCCTCACACACATACACACACAAAATCATTGAATCAAAACCCACACATACACACGCACGTCGCACGCACATGATGAACAGAAAACCTAAGTACCATTCACATTACAGTGCCTTGCTTATGCAAAATAAACACTTTAATATCTATATTTGCTGATGTGAATGATGGCAGTGTGAAATCAGAATAGGATATGTATGCACTGGATAAGACCTTATGATATGACTCGAGAGATCTCAAAAACAGGCATGGCGCACTGCAGGCAGTCGTCTATGACACTGATTCAAGGAGGGTGTGACTGCTGGACAAAGACATGTGATTGGTTCTTAGGTCTGTCAGTCAAACTCTCTGCCTCAGTCCCCTCCCACGGCCGTCCTAAGGGCCTCCGCTGTATGAATAATCTGCTTTGTTGTGCATGACCAGCTTGTTGTCCACAAAGTAGAAGCTGTCAGACTGCGTCTCGTAAGGATGGAGGATCATCTCGCGTACTGAAATAAAGAGAAAACACGTCAGAGAGCTCAAATCACCATGGATAAAGTGAGAAACAATAATTAAGTTTTTTAAAAGCTACAGTATTTTCCTTTCATAGATGCTGGTAGGTCAATGACATGTTCATTTCTTTCTCTATTAATATACTCAAAAATACATACGTCAATATATCTCTTTCTCAATGTATTTTTGTATATATTAATAGACCCTTCTATGATGAACTTGCTTTGAATATCTTAATTTAGCATTTTTTGTGCTATATTCATTACTGGGTTATGAAGTAAAAAAAAACTATATCGGAATGATTTCTGAAGGATCATGTGACACTGAAGACTGGAGTAAGAATGCTGAAAATTCAGCTTTGTATCGAACGAATAATTTGACAATATTACCGTTTTTACTGCATTTTTGATCAAATAAATGCAGCCTTGTTAATAAGAGGCTTCTTTCAAAAACAAAAAAGTCCATTCCCTTTACAACTTAGGGTCCCACTTTATATTAAGTGGCCTTAACTACTATGTACTTAAATAAAAAAATAAGTACAATGTACTTATTGTGTTTATATTGTATTGCAAAACACTTTTGCTGCTATTGAGGTGGGATAGGGGTAAGGTTAGTGACAGGTTTGGTGGTCTGGGTAGGTTTAAGGGTGGGTTAAGGTGTAAGGGATGGGTCAACAGTGTAATTATAAATGTAATTACAGAAATGAATTACAGATGTAATTACATGCATGCAATTTTTAAAATATAAGTACAATGTAAAAACATGTACACAATAAGTGCACTGTACAAAATGATTAATTTAAAAGTAAGTACATAGTAGTTGAGGCCACTTAGGCCCAATCCCAATTCTACCCCTTAGCCCTTCCCCCTCTTCCAGTGTGGTCCCAAAAAATCTTCGTTTGAAGGGCTATCTTGGCCCTTCCCCTACCCCTACCCCT
>NW_015666174.1:315994-327417 GCF_001515625.1 Sinocyclocheilus rhinocerous
TGCAGAGTTTAGCTCCAACTTGCCTCAACACACCTGACTGGAAGTTTCTATGCCCAGTAAGAGCTTGATTAGCTGTTTCAGGTGTGTTTAATTAGGGTTGGAGCTAAACTCTGCAGGACACCGGCCCTCCAGGACCAAGTTTGGACAGCCCTGCTTTAGACAGTATCTTTTCAAGCACTATATAAGTGGCAGGTAAGGATTTACAGCCTCCATAGTGTTCGAAATTCTGTATCACTTATTTACATCTTTAAAGTCACTCAAGTATGAGGACTTTGTAAATGTGAGTTGGCTTCCATGTAGCGCTCTTGCTAGCCCAGTGTGGGCAAAATCTGGTTCATACAGAGCTTTTTTTTTTCTACATTCTCAGTGGGTTTGGTTTTCACAAGTAGGTTTTCTGGTCTTTCATTTGTGCTGGTTCACGAAAAGTAAATTAATTTATAGGGTCTGGACAAGACCTTTTATATTTTAGATCCCTTTTTGGATCAGTCTATTTAATACATTTTAATACACGGCTGAATCGTAAAATCTTTATCTGTTAAGACAGACAGTTGCCCCTACTTTGTAGAAGTAAATACTTGAAACAAAAGTCACAGCATTTTTCAGAATATGTGCCTTTTCTCAAATAAAACGAATTTTGTGCAGTCTTGTGAGAAATTTCATTTACAGCCTGCAGCAACAATACTGTTGGGAATTGATTTCAAGTATTTCATGTAATTATCTCAGAAAGTGTCATTTATATTATTAAAGAAAAATTGCAAATCTTAGGACCTGCATATATTTTACAGATTTTTTAAATTATATATATGTAATTTAACTCATTACACTACTGATCAAAAGTTTAGGTTTTTGATTACCAAGGCTATATTTATTTTATTAAATAAAATCTTGTGATGCAAAGCTGAATTTTCAGCAGTCATTACTCCAGTCTTCAGTGTCACATGATCCTTTGGAAATCATTTTAATATACCAATTTTGATGCAAAAGTTGTGGTGCTTAATATTTTTGTAGAAGCCATGATTCGCTTTTTTGGGGGGATTTTTTGAAGGATGCAAATTCTAAAAGAACAGCATTGTTTGGAAATAGTTTTTTTTTTTCCCAACAACAAAAGCTTTGATTTCCTTGTTGAATAAAAGTATTGTCTTTCTAAAAAAATTCTTACTGGACCCATTTTTTAACAGTAACATGTATAATTTAAATATAAACTTGTGCTAAGCACTAAATGAAAAATATGAAACAAACATTTATAAGAAAATAAAAGGCTAAGGGGAAAAAAAGACAACTTCAATAATTTAAAAAAAAATTCAACATATACATTTATTTCTCTTTTATTCCAGACTGGCATTTGAACTGTCCAAAACATACGTTTCATCCACCCCCCCAAAAAATAATTTACAATAAATCACAATCATAAATAAAGCCCATATTACATCTGACTAGAAACATTTTTCAAGTTGTTCCTCCGTTTTACGCGCTTATAGAAGTCTTTGAAAGCCTCCTCTTTATTCATAAACCAAAAACATGAAAATCATTCTCCTAAATGCACTTTTTGCACTATGAATACAAGGATCATACATACAACACATCCTTGGATAAGATGTTAAATCGAACCTCTGCTATGTGCACTACACAGCCATGAAGGGTCTGGCTCGCTGGAATGTGTGAGAAAAGGAATGCTAGATGGAGAGATGAGAAGAGACCGCATCTCTGGACCTCTTTGAACTACTGTTCTTTAAACGGCTCAAAATGGCCATTTCTTTCCTCTTGTTTTGAACGAAGACAAAAAGAAACCACACGAACCAGACGTTTGAAATGTCAAGGCTTGTAATGTGTGCCGTGTTCCCTTTTCAGTAGGCATTTTTCACAATGTTGATTTATCTACACAACCTCTCGTTTGCAGTGTGAATTATGTATAATCAGAAACTTTATGCAGACCTTTGAAAGCAAAAGTCCTTCGTTTCGACAGATCCATGAAGGTTGCGCACCATGAAAGTTTGAACTGATTTGACTAGTTTTTATCCACACAAATAGTTTGTTCACGTATCAAAATATATCTAATGCAACACAAATCTATCAATTATGTCAAGGTCTCACCATAAAATCATATCATATTCTATTCAGGATGAAAAGTTCACAAATATCATGAAATATGATGTAGCTTATTCTGACAGGGAAAGAAATACTCATCAACATCAACGATATATAATGGTCTTATCAGAGTTAAACACCACCCTCACACACATACACACACAAAATCATTGAATCAAAACCCACACATACACACGCACGTCGCACGCACATGATGAACAGAAAACCTAAGTACCATTCACATTACAGTGCCTTGCTTATGCAAAATAAACACTTTAATATCTATATTTGCTGATGTGAATGATGGCAGTGTGAAATCAGAATAGGATATGTATGCACTGGATAAGACCTTATGATATGACTCTCGAGATCTCAAAAACAGGCATGGCGCACTGCAGGCAGTCGTCTATGACACTGATTCAAGGAGGGTGTGACTGCTGGACAAAGACATGTGATTGGTTCTTAGGTCTGTCAGTCAAACTCTCTGCCTCAGTCCCCTCCCACGGCCGTCCTAAGGGCCTCCGCTGTATGAATAATCTGCTTTGTTGTGCATGACCAGCTTGTTGTCCACAAAATAGAAGCTGTCAGACTGCGTCTCGTAAGGATGGAGGATCATCTCGCGTACTGAAATAAAGAGAAAACACGTCAGAGAGCTCAAATCACCATGGATAAAGTGATAAACAATAATTAAGCTTTTTAAAAGCTACAGTATTTTCCTTTCATAGATGTTGGTAGGTCAATGACATGTTCATTTCTTTCTCTATTAATATACTCAAAAATACATACTTCAATATATCTCTTTCTCAATGTATTTTTGTATATATTAATAGACCCTTCTATGATGAACGTGCTTTGAATATCTTAATTTAGCATTTTTTGTGCTATATTCATTACTGGGTTATGAAGTAAAAAAAAACTATATCGGAATGATTTCTGAAGGATCATGTGACACTGAAGACTGGAGTAAGAATGCTGAAAATTCAAAAATATAAGTACAATGTAAAAACATGTACACAATAAGTGCACTGTACAAAATGATTAATTTAAAAGTAAGTACATAGTAGTTGAGGCCACTTAGGCCCAATCCCAATTCTACCCCTTAGCCCTTCCCCCTCTTCCAGTGTGGTCCCAAAAAATCTTCGTTTGAAGGGCTATCTGGCCCTTCAAACGAAGATTTTTCGGGACCACACTTCAAACGAAGGGGTATGAATTATTTCAACATAAACCGGCTTCAGGGGCAACATGTCTGTCCGAGCGAACAAAAAGACACATAAATGTAAGCATTTTTGGGCATTAATAAAGATGCTCAGGGGTTACATCTGACACTGGCACTTACTGAGATCCTCTGAGAGCTGGGGGAACTCATAGATGTGCTCACAGGTGTTCTTGCTGCTGGGGATGCAGAAGCCAAACTCAAAGTCGAAGCTCTTCAGCAGCTGTTCACAGAAATAGTGCCTCTCGATCATCCGGAAGTTATTGATGGGGATGTCTCCTACTGTGAATTCAACACTAAAAACACCGAAACAAGGCAGAGAAGATGTTCAGTTGAGACACGTAGTTCTTCAGTGTTCATTTCACTACACAGTCCTTCACTTGTGTTAGTTAGATAGCTTGTAACTTCAGCCTACTAATTACCAACAACTCTTTAGCATTCCATTCCTCAATGTATTATGTGAACCGGATTCGTTATTTATAATGAGTAGCTTACTGCATCTACTTCTATATTCTACCCTTTAGCATGATGACGAGATTCCTTCCACAGGTTTAATTTAGAGAAATGATTTATGCTCGCTTTGTTTTGATTATTATATCTGACCTCAATAATCATGCAACTGTTGTTCTGGAATATGAGACAGCTCCACTAATGAATATCAGCTGTCTGTCCTTTCATGTGCTACTGTGTTTATTTTCTAAATATGTAATCTCTTTGCAAGAGAGGACAATATGATAGGATAGCAGGACTACAGTGATGATCTAATCATGCAAATATTTAATAACATCCTGCATGCGCTCATTTTTAGTAACTTTACTTAACTCTACTGTTATTTTAATAGATATTTGAAGATCTGTTCATTTAGTAACCTTATGGCTTCTAAGAAAACTGTGCATTAAAGGCCAACATATATTACCATTCAAAAGCATGAGGTAGGTAAGACTTTACTGTCCTTGATGAATGAAAGTATTGATTTATTTCAAAAAATAAACTTTTGAACAGTAGTGTATACGCTGACTACTTTTATAAACTAGTCTTATAAACTGTACTTACGTGGCTCCTACTTGACGTAGCCGTAAGAAAGCCGGCGTAAACTGATAGCGTACAAACCGGCCAGAATTTGGATCAACATCTCTTTTATCCCCTCCTTTATCTAATGGGGAAAAAACATCACAATGAGAATCAGAATTGTAAAATTATTGATGTATGTGTCTGATCATAATTGCACATGACTGATTGTAATCTTTCTGGGCTTCACTTAAACTTATTAAAAGGACTAAAACAAGACTTTTTCCATTCTTTTTACTGTGCATTAAAGGCCAACATATATTACCATTCAAAAGCATGAGGTAGGTAAGACTTTACTGTCCTTGATGAATGAAAGTATTGATTTATTTCAAAAAATAAACTTTTGAACAGTAGTGTATACGCTGACTACTTTTATAAACTAGTCTTATAAACTGTACTTACGTGGCTCCTACTTGACGTAGCCGTAAGAAAGCCGGCGTAAACTGATAACGTACAAACCGGCCAGCATTTGGATCAACATCTCTTTTATCCCCTCCTTTATCTACTGAGGAAAAAACATCACAATGAGAATCAGAATTGTAAAATAATTGATGTATGTGTCTGATCATAATTGCACATGACTGATTGTAATCTTTCTGGGCTTCACTTAAACTTATTAAAAGGACTAAAACAAGACTTTTTCCATTCTTTTTGTTCCTCACTGAAGCTATGCATGGACAGCTGTTTTCTACAGCAAATCCACATCATACACATTCAGTGCAAAGTTACTCCATGAATCGCATTACAGTAGTTTGTTCACACAGTGTTGCTGTTCATATTCAAGCACAGCCATTATAATAACACCTGAGCAGTTTCAGGACAGTTCCACCTAGTGGTCAGAAAATTATTATTACCTCTCTATAACTGACTCCTATTAACCTTAAACTTATAAGTGGTTCGGTTTTCTCAGAACGTTTGAACTGCTCTGCTATATACTGTGCTTGTGGAATCATCACATTCTTCAGACATGCTCATTTGTCTCTTAAGATTGCAGAAAATACTATTATTATATATTTTTTTTAAAGTAGCCATGACTATTGAAAGTAAATAATGAGTGAATAATAATAGTCCTGGAACATTATTTATAACATGCATGTCAAAAGCCAAATGGCAAAAAAACACTAGTAATTAATTACATAAACAGTAACCTAATGCTAACATACACCTTTTTAGGGGCAAAAGATAGCACTGATAGCACATCACATGGCACGGTTGCACCTGATTATTAATTGATTTTATCTGTAACCACACAGCACAAACTTTTCTTTGCAATGTCAAATGTGAAACCCACAAGTTTGTTGTCTAAAGGACTGTTAAACGGTAACCTAATAAATATAAATTGTTCAACATGGCCCAAAACATGAAAATAGTTGTCAAAATCAAGCCAGCCTGTGTGCTCATGTAACAAAAGTTTGGGCGGGCACACACACACACACACAGACAGAGTGCATATTATATAACTGTATACTATATAACTGCGTCAATAACTGTATATATTTATGGATGTGAAAGCATTTACATTAGTAGCAAGTCTAATAGAGAACTACCCGACTTGGTAATTTTAGTTAGATACCCACAAGATCCAATAACTCTCCATGCTGCTGATCACATGACAGGAATCAGTAACCTGCTGGAAGTGGCCGCTCACACTTACCTGTGGCTGGTGGTTTGGTGATCTCAAACAGTACTGTTCCTGTCTCCATATCCCTGATCTTGAACCGTGTGAAGTCTATATTGTATACATTGTCTTCTGGACTACACAGATAGTCTGCAGGAAAAAAAGAAACAAATTTAGATTTTACAAATGTACCTTAACAAATTAATGCCCCTGCTCCCTACTATCATTATATAAACTTTGTGAGTCAATGTCGTAATGATTACATCAGCAGTTTAGTATCTTAATTTAGCATTAAATCTGATTTCATCTCATCTCTTAAATGTGCCTTAATGCAGTGTTTCCCAACCTTTTTTTAGTCGCGGCACCCTTTGGAAATTTTAACAAACTTGTGGCACCCTACAAAATTAATTTTGTCACAATATTTGAATTTCTAACTTCGATATGATAATTTGAAAAGTATAGATATTCGGTACAACAGGGAAGAACTGCAGAATATAATGTCATACAGATATTTTTAATATTAAAAATTGTCCATCAATGGTGGCAATCAGAAGGCTAATTTCTGATGAAGAGACCAATTTATATGACAGACTTTAATGTAGGCTTTTATACATATGTAAACATTATTTAATTACCATTATAACTAGCAGTTACACTGCATAGCGTTCACTGTACTACTCTTTAAAGACTTTGTTGAAAGTTGTGTTTTGTTGTTCGATTAACATTAATGACAGACAGCAGCAGTTTTTTATGGGCTTCTGTCCCTTTAAGACGGATTACAAAGATCCAATATATAATGATACACATGCGATTTCTTTCTCCACTGTTTACATTCATGTAAGACATAACAGACTATGTAGAACTTGTCGAGACGGGTATTTTGAGATAATTGTGTAAATGTTTCAAGCTCAAGGAGAAGCAAAAGAGTAATCAATTCTCTTTAGCCTCTTCATGCGATTCAGTGGTTTAAAATTCTTCAATGTTTAAATCGGTAAGACTTAAATACATGCAAATGATCAACTATGATCCGTTTCACCCCTACAAGCGAGTAAACAACGTGAATGAAGGAAGGAATTTTATATCATTATTCAAGATGTGATACATTTTGGTAGCCAGACTGGAAGATATGGCACTGGGACATCGGGCTAGCAATTTTGCGAGCCCTGCACAAGACTTATTCAGGTGATTTCATATATCCTTACATAAACTTTCCCCTCAGACTTTACCATAAAGACCAAGATGTAATTTCATAATAGGCCACAGCAGTTTTCTCTTTCGCCTCTGGGTAAACATACAACTCGTGCAACCTTTTAAGCAATGATCTTAACACCATGGCAATAACTTTAGTTAGAAAACATTACAAGCTGTGTCCTAGGTGTAACTGTACTCCTAAATAAGAAAACACAGTAACACTTTAGTCTAGGGAACAATTCACACTATTAACTAGTTCCTTATTAGCATGCACATTACTAGCATAGCAGCTGTTTATTAGTAATTATAAATCACATATTAATGTCTTTTTCAGCATGAACATTTTAGATCCCTTAATCCTACCCCATACCTAAACCTAACAACTACCTTACTATCTATTAGTAAGCAGCAATTAGGAGTTTGAAATTCGAGGCAAATTAGGAATTAGGAATTAGATCGTAGTTAATAGGAACACAAATTAAGATATTTTTGATGGAATCTGACAGCTCTCTGACCCTCCATAGACAGTAACGCAACTGAAATATTCCCAGACAGAAACGTAGCAAGAACATCGGTAAAACAGACCATGTGACATCAATGGCTCAACTTCAATTTTGCAAAGCTACGAGAATATTTTTTGTGCGCAAAGAAAACAAATAATTAATTTAACAATTCTTCTCCCCCGAGTTACGTCTTCTGCCATTTTGGACAGTACCCAAGAACGTCAGCAGCCATATCACCCTGCAGCCCAAGACTGGTCGCCCACTGAAGCTAAGCAGGGTTGAGCCTGGTCAGTACCTGGATTGGAGACCTCCTGGGAAAACTAGGTTGCTGCTGGAAGAGGTGTTAGTGAGGCCAGCAGGGGGTGCTCACCCTGTGGTCTGCGTGGGTCTTAACGCCCCAGTATAGTGATGGGGACACTATACTGACAAAAAGCACCGTCTTTCGGATGAGACGTTAAACCGAGGTCCTGACTCTCTGTGGTCATTAAAAAATCCCAGGATGTCCTTCGAAAAAGAGTAGGGGTGTAACCCCGGCATCCTGGCCAAATTCGCCCACTGGCCTCTGACCATCATGGCCTCCTAACCATCCCTTATCTGCTGATTGGCTTCATCGCTCCGTCTCCTCTCCACCAATAAGCTGGCGAGTGGTGGGCGTTCTGGCACAATATTGCTGCAGTCACATCATCCAGGTGGATGCTGCACACTGGTGGTGGATGAGGAGATACCCCCTTCTATGTAAAGCGCTTTGAGTGCCCAGAAAAGCGCTATATAAATGTAAGGAATTATTATTATTAACGTAATCAGCGTTGTTTACGTTAGGGGGGAAAGCGCACGCATGAACGTAATTGGCGTAATCAGCGTTGTTTACACTTAGGGTAAAGCGTGCGTATGCATTGTGATACTCTCCAAAACGGCAGAAGACAGTAACTCGGGGGAGAAGAATTGTTGAATAAAGTCGTCATTTTTGTTTTCTTTGTGCACAAAAAGTATTCTCATAGCTTCGCAAAACTGAAGTTGAGCCACTGATGTCACATGGACTGTTTTACCGATGTCCTTGCTACGTTTCTGTCTGGGAACATTTCAGCTGTGTTGCTGTCTATGGAGGGTCAGAGAGCTCTCAGATTCCATCAAAAATATCTTAATTTGTGTTCCAAAGATGAACGAAGGTCTTACAGGTTTGGAATGACATGAGGGTGAGTAATTAATGACATAATTTTAATTTTGGGGTGAACTAACCCTTTCATAGTGAGAATTAGTCCTCAAACTAAAGTGTGACCGATAACACTGCAGTATGCTACAAACAACCAATCAATTCACTAGACATAGGTGATATATCTACAACCAAAATGGATCTTTCATTGTCACCTGAACTTGGGTGTTCTTAGTAGTGTTTAAAATCACATTGCTACATGGTTGCAAAGGCCGTGCTTGACTTAGTAAAAAAAACAGTCAAGATCAGTGTGTTTCAGCAGAGATCTTCACTGTCAACACTAAACCTGCACACATGTAATGTAAACACGCATGCACTCACAGTCCACGCTATTTTTGCTTCAGACAGTGCCAATTAGCGTTTGCTGCCCCGTAGGTAGTGCATTGTGGGTATGTTTTGCGAGACGTACCCATGAATTGTGCAGATTGGAATTCTGACTCATTCTTAGGCAGTTCATTAAAGATGCCAGAATGACTGTTCCCGTGGGATGTTATTTGACAAATAAATTAGACCCTGCTTAGACAAACAGAGGCCGCATTAAACATAAGCCATTACAAGTCAATGATTCGGTCATCACCCATGTTTTACACAGAGCAACGTTAATCAATTAGTATTTTAGGCTAAGAGCAGTGATTCATAATTTCCTGTTCAGAGTGCTAAAACAAACAGGGTATTTATATCTGTGTTAAGCTCCATCTTGAATAAAGTGGTCAACTGCTAAATGAGCACCAACTAAACTAGTCTGGACAGATATAAATGTCTGATAGGGAACAAATCCCTATTCACAGCATTTAGCCAAGCTGCGGCAAACAACAATGTGAGTAAAAACATCACATGCAATTCATCAAGGCTTACACAACAGCAGCATTTAAATTGCAAATGAGCTCTCTATTTAAATGCACAGTTGTTGGCTCTTAATATTCAGATTTTTTTTGTGTCTGATTTCCTGAGCAGACATTCTGGGGAGTGATTTGTGAAATCAGAGCTGGATAATGTTATATCAGTTTCAAAATAAAACCCCTTTTAGGCATAATAGTGTCTCACATTGTGGTATTGTATAGAAATACATCGTCTGTATAGTAACAACTAATAACGTTTACCAAAGAATCAGGATGACGTAGGATTTAATTTGTTACAGAGATGCTATAAGAAAAATAGAGACACTTCAAAAAAAAAAAATGGTGGTGGAGTAATAGGAGCAGTGTTTTTGGATCTAAAGAAGGCGTTCGACACTGTGAACCATGAGGTACTTCTTTCAAAGCTCACACTTTTAAATTTTTCTGATGAAGCTATTAAATGGATGACTTCTTATTTAGCAAATAGGAAGCAAAGTGTGCGTCTTGGTAATAGTCAATCAATGTACCGAAACCGTAATATTGGAGTTCCTCAAGGATCAATTCTGGGCCCTATCTTGTTTAGTTTGTATATAAATGACTTGCCGCTAGTCTGTTCATCTGTTAGTATTCAAACGTATGCTGATGACACAGTTTTATATGCGCATGCTAAAAACAAACAACAAGCAGCAAACATTTTAACTGAGGTATTGGTCCATGTTTCAGATTGGCCGAGTAATTCATATTTACATTTGAATAAGCAAAACCGTTTGTATGCATTTCTCACAAAAACCGACAACGATTCCTCATCCTGATGTATTTGTTAAAGGAGAAAAGCTCAAGGTTGTTTCTGATTTTAAATACTTAGGAGTAATTCTTAGGATTCCCAACTGACATTTTAAAAGCATGCTAAAAAGGTAGCCAGAATTATTCAATTTAATTTGGCTAACTTCAGGCAAGACCATTCTTAACGACAGAAGCAGCAAAACTTTTCATGCACTCTATGATTTTTTTCTCACATTACATATTGTTTTACTAGTTGGTCACAAGCAAGCACAACAGTTTTAAAAACGATTTAATCTCTGTACAAACAGACGCTTAAAATATCTGATCAGAGGACTAATAGTTATCATTATTGCAATATAGTTCAAAAACATCATTTATTGAGTTTTGATAATATTAAACATTTGGTTGATGCTTGCTTGATTTTGAAGACCTTAAATGGTTATGCACCTCCCTCACTATGCCAGTTTATAATGCAGAAGGATAATAATGGCAGAGTAACAAGAGCAACTACTAGAGGAGACTGTGCTGTACAACATTTGGACGGTCAGTCTTCTCAATTAGAGCTATTAATTATTGGAATACTCTACCAACTGAATTAAGGAGTAGAACAAATTATTTAACATTTAAATATAAATTAAAGAAATTGTTAAAAGCAAGTCATATGTAATCATGTGTAATATTTTTTATTTATTTATTTTTTTTACTTTTATGATGCTGCCATTATTATACTTGGTGTTATTGTAATTGTAAATGTTATTGTATGTTTATGTGTGATAATTTACTGTATTTTAGATTTTCAGGTTGCCTTTTTAAAATCTGGCAAGGGGCAAGCAATGAAAATTAGCCATTGGGGCTAACTCTGGCTTATTTACAGTATTCTACTGTTCATTAATGAGCACTGTCCCTGTTAAAAAAA
>NW_015666174.1:327530-333185 GCF_001515625.1 Sinocyclocheilus rhinocerous
CACACACACACACACACACACACACACATACACACACACACAACCTAACTGCACTCACTGTATGCAATAAAATGATATTTTTGTAAAATGGAAATATACTGAATTTTGTGCATATTTTATTGACCATAACCACATTTAACTCCACAAAAGAGACATGTTGGAAATTAATTTGGGTGTTAAAACCCTATTTGTGACACACCAATTCTTCTATACCGTTTAGAATGAATATGCAAATCCAAATACATCAAATGTGTCCACTGTTCCCCAATCATGTGCAATAACATGTTAAAAACCATCTCCATTCTCCAGTTGTAAAGATCCAGCCTCTGAATGTTTTCAATACCGCGTCCATGCTAAATAAGCCCACCATGTAATATCCTGAGAGAAGGTATTCCCATGGTCACATACAACAGTGTAGCCCCTCCTCTCTGGAAAGTGCTCCCCTAGGAGCCCAGGGCCCAGATTAGGTCCTAAGCAGCTTAAGGCGTCTCAGCATGGCAGGGGAGGATTGGGACGCGATCAGGAGATTTAAAGGGAAGGCAGGCTCTATGCACCTCTCTCTGCTGCGCTTCAATGTGATCTAACTGCAACTGACCAAACACGGTCCTCAAACATATGTGCTCCCATCCAAAACCGGTTTTGTAATGACACTGCTCACACAGCACACAAAAATAGACTCTGACCTGGAAATAACTGAATGGAACGCCAAATGACCCATAATACATACATAAGTGAGCTCTCTCGGAAAAAGTTGGTTTCTGGATTATGAGATGCTGCAATAGTAGAATAATAATAATAATAATAATAATAATAAAGTATAAGAAGTAAAAGTAGAAGAAAAAGAAAAAGAAGAAATTTAATAAATCAGCAAAGTACCTGAATTTGGCTTAAGAGATAAACATTTTACAATAAGGTTTAATTTGTGACCCTGGAGCACAAAACCAGTCTTAAGTCGCTGGGGTATATTTGTAGCAATAGCCAAAAATGCATTGTATGGGTCAAAATTATAGATTTTTCTTTTATGCAAAAAATCATTAGGACATTAAGTAAAGATCATGTTCCATGAAGATATTTTGTAAATTTCCTACCGTAAATAGATCAATTGATTAGTTATATGCATTGCTAAGAACTTCATTTGAACAACTTTAAAGATGATTTTCTCAATATTTAGATTTTTTTGCACCCTCAGATTCCAGATTTTCAAATAGTTGTATCTCGATCAAATATTGTCCTATCCTAACAAACCATACATCAATGGAAAGCTTATTTGTTCAGCTTTCAGATGATGTATAAATCTCAAATTCGAAAAATTGCCCCTTATGACTGGTTTTGTGGTCCAGGGTCACATTTGTTAACATTACTTAACCACATTAGTTAACATGAAAAAAAAAAATACTTTAATAAAAAATTGCTGAATCTTCATTTCAAGATTTACTAATGAAATAAAATTAATAAAATCAAAAGTTGTATTGGTTAGCATGTAATTGACCTGAGCAAACATGAACTAACAATACACAGCTGTATTTTTGTTAACTAACTGGGTAACACTTTAGATTAGGGAACACAATTCACTATTAACTACTTGCTTATTAGCATGCATTTTACTAGAATATTGGCTGTTATAAAGCACACAATGTCTTATTATTCTGCATGACCATATTCTAGATCACTTAAAGGGGACATCGGATGCCCATTTTCCACAAGTTGGTATGATTCTTTAGGGTCTTCACGAAATGTCTGTAACATACTTTGGTTAAAATTCCTCAATGGTCGTGTAAAACAACACCTTGTCAAAAACAGCTCTATTCACAGCTACCTACTACTATAGCTATCTAGGTAGAAACCAGCTGCAGATTGAAACAGCTCGCTGGATGACACAGTTTCAGGCTCAGACAGCCCATAACAAACTGGCTGCAGTGCGTTTTCTTATTAGCATTTCTGAGCTGGCAGACATGCAAGAAAGCGAACTAAATGCAAAAAAAGCAAAAGTGAAAATTTAATCCGATGTCCCCTTTAACCGTTTCCGATACATAAACATAACTACTCTTAGTTAATAGTGAATATGTGTTCCCTAATCTAACATTAACAAACAAAGATTAATAAATATTGAAACAAATGTATTGTTCTTTGTAAGTTAACAAATGGGACCTTATTGTAAAGAGTTACAGAAAAATTAATCATAGTATTGACATCTGTCATAGGATTTTCAAAATCAAAATTTTCAAAATTAATTCAAATTTCACATGTAGTTTACAAAAAAACTTAAGCGGTTCTTTACAACCAGGAAGTGAGCCATTTCTATAGTGGTCAGAGGGCAACACAGTCACACAAAAACACTAGGTTATGTATATTCATTCCCTGGAAGATGTTTACAATAACTGACTCACCTTTAAACCCGTTAAGTAATCTGTGCAGTGAATGATAGCGATAGTAATGCGGATTACTGCTGCAATGTAATTCCTCAGTATCCGCTACATAATGAACACCTTTAGAGCAACACAAATTCATTTAACATCGACTGCTGTTCACTGACCACAAATTAAGCTTTGTACAAATTCACCTCTCCACCCCATCATGCCATCTGGCTATTCATCTACGCCAAGAGAGATGGAGTCTGCACGAGCATGTGTATAGCGGTACATTTAAGAGGTGGCCTGTAATCGGCTCTCGGGCACTTCGCCCAGAACAGAGAGGTAATGCACAGAGTAGCAGGTGTGTGTCTAGGAGTTGGGAATGAGCCGGTGTCACACTAACATGTCTCACGGTGGGTGGCAGAGACAGAGTGTGCCGGAAGGGTTCTACTCAGCAGCTCCTGGAAGCTACACTACAGATTTTCTCTTTAGGAATACAGCCAACATTTTGTCAGAGCCATGGTTTAGGAGTTCCAACATTGAGCTGTGATGCTCATGCAAGCAATGATAGTTTGAATTCACTGTGCCACACTGAATCCAGCATGCAACTGAGAATGGTAATGATAATCATTCCAGCTGTGAGGGACAAAATATTGTTTCATTTTATTTTAAGGTGTCCTTGTTACAGTGTAATTACACATTTATGCACTGAGTATTAGTTGCACGTAATTCTGCATAATATACTGTTATTACTAAGTACATGTAACGAGCAATGTAAAATAAAGTGTTACCAAGATTTTATATTCTAAAATAAGATTATATAAACTATATATACATATAAACTAAAGACAAAATATAAAAAGGGCAAAAAAGACATTAAATAAGACAATATATATATAAAAAAAACAATATAAAACAGGCTAAAGACAAGAAAAAAAAATAAAGAAAAAAAATACAGCACAAATACAGAGATGTGTATGAAACATGACTCATTAAAATGAGAACGTCTGTACTTTTTTTACCTTTAGGCACAACCTAGCCAACTATTTAAAACATGCTGTGGGTATAGTCTAGGGATGGAACGATTACCGGTTTCACGATAAATCACGATAAAATGTCTTGACGGTTAGTATTATCGTTTAAAATTTAATTATCATCAAAACCGTGTTTGATTATCGCGATTTTGAAAACTCGCGGTAAATCCTGTCCAGCCAGCATCAGTCTGACACAGAAGCAGCATGCAATGTTGTTGTTGTTGTTTTTTGCACGAGAGGAAATGGCGGAAGGCAGTGACAGCGCTCGGGAGATTTTTCAGCCATCTAAGAGAACCAAATCGGTGGTCTGGTCGTATTTTGGCTTTTACAAGAGTCCTGAAGGCAATTTAATCGAGGACGGTCACCCTGTCTGCTGATCTTGCAAGAAGAAAGTCGCTGCAAAAGGGGGAAACGCATCAAATTTGCTCAGTCATCTTCGTGACCACCACCCACTGTTATATAGCGAATGCAAGGTAACTTTTACCTCAATACCAAAACTAACTGGGCAAATAATTGGACAAAAAATATTGATTAGAGATTAAATATCTCATTATCCCACTTGTTTAACGCATCGTGATAACTTTGGTCACTATAACCGTGATATGAAATTTCCATACCGTTACATCCCTAGTATAGTCATTACCATACTCGCTCAACCACCAAAATTACCACCAGACGTTTGCTACATTTAAGCAGTCATAAACTGAAAAACAGCTTGCTAAGTGTATCATCAGCAAAATAAACCACAAGGTCTGATAAGCCTGAAATATGCGAGTAACCACTCACTAATCTATATCACTAATAATGACACGGAATTCCAATTTACAGTGGTTATTTTCTACAAATAACTTTTAAAATATGTTCTAAGCATGTAAACAAAAACTAAAACTAGATGCTTCGACATAAGTACAAAGCAATCCTTAACTAGGAATCACTAACTGATATTTCAAATGAACAGATCTAGATCAATGGTTCTGAACTGGTAGATCGTGACCCTAAAATAGGTCACAGGTCTGTTCTGATAGGGTCAGCTGAGAACCACTGATCTAGATGGCACATTCAGTAGTCACTCTGAACAGGACCAGAACACTGTCATTTTGAAAGTGTAAGAGAATTTAAACTGTTTTGCACGTTCTTGCAAAATGTGTTTGCATACGCAAGAACAGGAAAACCTCAATGGGTACTTGATGTTCTTATCACACAAACACACATGCACATTGTAGAGCAAGAGGACCTGATAGAGGTCACAATATTACACATGTCTGGTAGATTTAGGCTCAGTTTTGTAAATGCCCAGCCAAAAAATTCACTTCATGGCCAGCACAGGCATGACCGCCGTGCCTTTGGCAGTTTTAACGTGACCCTGGATCATTCTGCATTAGCATCAAGCAACGCCATGGTGAGAGGATGGGCCACTGTAGAAACAAGACCAACCTACTGGCATGACATAGAAGTGTTTAAAGTGCTGAACAAGAATAGAAAACATGAGTCAACGTAATAAAAGGGCAACATGAAGTCACTGAATGTCTATCAGGCAGTGGATGCGTGTTATGTGAACGCTTTCTCTGTGTGCACGTCCTTTAGCATCATTTCTTGAAACTGAACAAATCTGTCTTTTTAAATAGCTGCTCTCTGATCACACAGTCTGGGTTTATACAAATATGTAAATCTATGTAAATGACTCATATGACAAGTTGGAATGGTTTCTCCAGTTTGTTTCCGTTCAGCTATATTGTTCTACAATAACTCTTTGAATTAGCTCTCAGATGTCAGTTTGTCTTAGTGATTTATCAATTTAAGATTACAAAATTGACCAAAAATACTAACTACAGTCAGATATCAAAAATTACAAGTTAAAATAGTTCAGCATTATTAGACAGTCACTTTACAGCCAATGGCATTATAATGCATACAACAACCATCCAACATTATTACTAATATTACAAGCAGAAAAAAAAGATTGTAGGCCTTGTACAACATTAAATGAACCAAACTGTAGGGTTGGGTACCGAAACCCTATGTAACCGGTATGTACTAGAACCAAATCAGAACGCAGATTTTGGTGCTTCATTTCGGTGCCACTTAAATTCCTGAGCGATCGATTGAAATATTTGTCCTGGTTCTCCATATACTGTACACAAATTTGTGATCACCTCAGAGTCAGTCCCCTTTAAATTTCATATGAAAATGGCTGCAGAGTGCAGACTTCGTCTCCTCCCCGTCTTTCAGCGCGCTCTTCAATCCGCAGACCGCGGCAGCGCAGTGTGAGC
>NW_015666174.1:333261-333843 GCF_001515625.1 Sinocyclocheilus rhinocerous
TCTTTCAGCGCGCTCTTCAATCCGCACTCCGCAGACCGCAGCGGTGCAGCGCGAGCAGGCTCAAACAGAAACAGAGGACACAAGGTGTGTTTTTATCGATAGATTGTTATAATATCTGTATCTGTGCAGTTCTTTGTCATAAATACGGTTTACAAAAGTTCACGAGGGAGCAATCGAGCAATCTACCGAAAAGTTTTCGCTGCGTTCACCCCTCATCACACCACAGCTGTTTCCTCCAGCGAAAATCTAGCCCTTAACACATATGAACGCATACTTTATAAAGCGATCATGTTGCTATTTTCATATGAAAATTTAATATTTAATATAAAACATATTACAGTGCATGTGGCATACCATACAGTCATTCACAGAACTGATTAAAGACAGTGACAGACAGCACTCAGTCAATTCACTCATTTTAACTAAATATCAGAGTGATTGACAGAGATACAGTAGAAACATTATGTGTGGTTTTGTATTAAATATTGTTTTGTATTAAATAATGACCCAGATCGTGAAATACATTTATTAGCCTTAGAGTAAGGGAAGAACAACACGGGAAATGAGAGCATCCGAGGAGCA
>NW_015666174.1:334028-350915 GCF_001515625.1 Sinocyclocheilus rhinocerous
CTACCAAACTGGTCTAATTATTAAAAGGAACAGTTCAACAAAATGTCATAAGCCTTTTTTTTTTTACGTACTGTAATTAGTGCCCAATGCTTCAAAATGACAGCAGAGGTACAATACATATCTCATAACATTAGTCAGTATGACTCGTGTACCATAATCAGAGTCTTGTTCAAACAGTAGCAGGAACAGGCTAAAAATGATAAGTTATTCACTGACAATCCTCCCATCCGGTGAGCCATTAACCGCTGTGAACGATCCACAGTCCAGCTAGTAAAACAAATTATTTTTCTGATTTATGAAAAAATTATTCAACCAGGTTTTACATTTTTTTTGCATTTGGCAGATGCTTTTATCAAAAGCAATTTAAGCCCTATTCGCACGGGATTAGTATTATCTGCGGACCTTGTGTGATTTTGAAATTACCCCCCACATCTGAATTTCTTACACTGCATTCAAGGTACACATTTTATTTAAGTTTTCAGTTCTTGCTTTTCCTGGGAATCAAACCTACAGTATAACCTTGGCATTGCCAGCACCATGCATTAAAACGTGCAATATAATGGACATGATAGTACCATACATTCCATTCAAAACTATTAATCTTCAGATGTCAAGGGGAACACATTTATTATCATCATTATCATCATCTCTGATCTATCAGGCTTTACAAACGGCTATCTCTTGGGGTCCAAGGGGGATTGGAATCTGCAGGAGGATTGAATTTTTCATGACACCGGGCCGTGCTAAGGACACTAGGTTGCAAAGGACTGGTGTACATTTTTAGCACATTAAGCTTGGCAGATTAGCCATCTGGAGTTTAGAGGTGCAGATATAGACACTAGAATAAAACACAGGAAATTACCGTAAGAGCAGACAGTGGAGAGCACCAAAAGGGCAAGAGATGCCACCATGTATGTAGAGATATGGTCGCCGTGATTTTGCCAAGTAAGACATGTTCCTGGATCAACATCTTTTTCAACCAAGTCAAATGATCTGAATCAAAAAGTCAATGTATTATTAATGTGTGCTCTATCTACAGTCTAGGTACAGTACAATCAGGCACTGGTCCAGAAACCCTGGCCTTACTTAAAGCTCTAAGGGTGTAAAGATTAAAATTTAATCTTAACACAATTCTAAGGCAACCCAGAGTGTGCCTTTAGTTGTTTTTACAATTATTATTTTTTTTTTCATAAATTTAGAATAAAATGTAGTACAAAATATATTGATGAATCATGATTTGTTCATGAAAATGTTTGTATGCAAATTTCATTATTTGAAAATGTCAAATATTGATATGTACAACACATATGGTCAAATTTAACAAGTCTGGTTTTCAGTTAGCATACTAACCAATTAGCATGCCAAGCTAACATTTCGTCATCCATGTCCTAAAGTTTGGATACGTAACCATATCAAAACACTGATATTAAAACTAGAGCCCGACCGATATGGTTTTTTTGGGGCCGATACCGATACCGATATTACACGGTCACTGTAGAGATATATAAACGGTGTGAAAAAAAAACTCCTAAATGTGTGCGATTGGCATACTCACACATTGAATAGGCATTGGCAATGCTTCACATGGCATTTACAGCTCAAAACAACCTGGCTCAAGAACAGAGGACACAAAGGTGTTTTATGTTTTTAAAAAGGACAGTGATTTAAAATAGTGTTAATGTTGGGTTTATGCATACAAAATGATTGGAGGAAAAAAAAATCTGCATGGATGAATCGTTCACAAAAAGATCAATACCATGCACTTAAAAAATAGAAAGGATACATTTACGTTTTATGCTGACTTTAAACATTCACACAGACCGTCAGTATACAGAACAAACTCCCTACTACCCATTAGTCTTAATTTTCTATTAATTTCATGTTAAACTCAGACTGCAAATTTACAATTCTGTAACAGGGACTGGGAGTTGAAGTTATGATTCTTAAAGGGGTCATATGATGCGATTTCAAGTTTTCCTTTCTCTTTGGAGTGTTACAAGCTCTTGGTGCATAAAAAAGATCTGTAAAGTTGCAAAGACTAAAGTCTCAAATCCAAAGAGATATTCTTTATAAAAGTTAAGAGTCAGCCACACCTACCTAAAACGGCTCGTTCTAACACGCCCCCACATATCTAGGTCACTATGTGGAAATATTATGTTGATGCAGCCATGTCAGGGAGACGCTGTGTTTCAGTGCTAATGCAAAAGCACTTTATTTGGCCTTCCGGAAGTAGATGCAATTAGGAATCATTGGTTAAGATTTATTTACAACAGAACAGCACAACCCAGATGTTCGAATTTGTGCAACGCATTTTATGGACGACAGTTTTTTGAACCTAGAAGAGTACAAAGCTGGCTGTGCACAAAGGCTATAAGAAAAAGGGTAAATTCCAACTTTGCTATGACAATCTGGCGCTTCTGAATCAGCGACTGTAAGTATGTTTTGTTACTAGTTTAAGTATTTGCTATTGACCGTTCAAATGCGGAGTTTTGCGCAGCGCAGAGTAACGCGTCGTGTGTGTGCTGTTACACCAAATACACAAAATAATGATCTTTAAAATAGCATCATATGACCCCTTTAAGTAGACATGATCTAAATGCATGTTTAGCAGTGCTTTCATTTTTGCTGGAGAAGACAAAGTTATGCAGAGTCGCATATTTGAATATATGTCAATATAATTTAATTGGATCAACACTGAAGCTGGGTCACATGTTGAATTATTCAACTCAGAGTTAGATAAGAGGTAAACAATGCAGAAACTGCAGTTCAGGACTAACAGTGAGGTAAAACAAACTGTCTGGTTGAAGTATGATTTTACACACTGCGCGCAGTCTTAAGGAAAAACAACATAGTTGGTAAATTTAGAAAGAGTAATGAGCTTTTTTCTGATTTGCTTGTCTGCTATAGTACAGCCTTGTATAAATTACTTTCTGATAATTGTGTGCATAGAGTTGGAACTGGAACAGGATATTACATTTAAATTAGAGATGAATACTGGAGAGGACAAGGGTTTTTGTCGACGTACTTTAAACACCTCCAAGCACATTAATTTGAATTATATTTAATCAGATGTGGATAGTAAATCCATGTATCCATTTGAGCCTTCTTAACGATGATTAACATCTAAAACTGACTGAGTGAAAGCTACATAACATAGATATAGATGCTGTGTCGGTTTAAAACAAAGAACGGGAGAAAGAAGAGAAATGAAAATGAAGATACAGTATGACAGCACATTGAAGTGTAAGGTTTGACTGTATAAATGAAAAGCATATGGATGCACCAATGTAGTTATTATGGTCAATAATTGTCACATTAAAAATAATTCAAATAAAACCCTAAACATTTTTTATAATAGTATATTAAAGGGGTCCTATTATGCTTTTTCACTTTTTCAACTTTAGTTAGTCTGTAATGATGCTGTTTGAGCATAAAAAAGATCTGCAAAGTTACAAAGTTCAAAGTCCACTTCAAAAGGAGGTATTTTATTTAACAGAAATCACTTTTTCGAGCCGTTCATGCCAGAATGGGGAGAGAGGTGTTGTAATAATGTAAAATATGTGAAAATAATGTGTTTTTCGAACAACCTAGTATGAGAGCCTGTTCTAGTACACCCCCAAAACAAAATCAAGACTTCATAAAAGAGCATAATAGGACCCCTTTAAACAGTATAAATGTACAGTTGGAAATATGGGTTAGACCATTCAGACCATTGTTGATCATTAGAACAAAGGCTACTAATACAGCTTTTATGTTAGGTGGATATTAATACTAAATAAATATTGAATTAATACATACTATTACTAACATATTAGCCAGGATTATTTAAAATAAAATTCTGCCAATGAAGCACAGGTATTAAAACAGAGAGTTGCAGTACTTAATCAGTGGAGAAAAATGTTCACAAGAAAACGACTGGAGCTTGACTCTCACATGTCTGGACTTTGTCTTTAGCATAGAGAGACTAAAGAATATGGATCATTGTCATTCAGACTAAATATATAAATATTATATTTTTCAATGTTCAAAGCTAAATTTATACTGTCTGAATCAATTCGGCCTGGAGACAGATAGGTCAAGGGTAGTTTTGCAGCAAGAACCATGATTTGTTTAGTTAAAAGGACAGTCTTCTAAATTGCATTAATTAGTCGAAATATGATTTCAAGGGATAGTTAATACAAAAATGAAAATTACCCCATAATTTACTAGCTGTACATGACTTTCTTCTTTCAGAAGAATACAATTTGAGTTATATTTAAAGCTTCCAAGCTTTATAATGGCAGTGAATAGGTGGTAATATTCAATAGTCCAAAGGAAGTCCAATAAACTGCGCCAATCCATCATAAAAAAAGTGCTCCACAGCTCCGGGGGGTTAATAAAGGCCTCCTGAAGCAAATCGATTAGTTTTTGTAAGAAAAATATTCATATTTAGAACTTTATAAAACAATCTCTAGCTTCCCCTAACTGGTACGTGCATACACGAGAGAGTGGTGTTCCAGCAGATGAAGTAGGTTGTAGGCATAGCGTAAGCTCCAGTAATATATGCAAGTCTCATGAGAACCAAGTTTTGTTTACAGGAGCAAAGGAAGCAAAGTTTCTGTTGTTTAGCAAAGGAAAACCAGTCTCCTCCTGGCTTATATCGAAATCCTCCGACATTTTTCTATACAAATCCTCGTTTTGTACTTCTAATTCGTGCCCGGTGTTTTGTTTTGCTCTCTCAGTGCTTCCGCGTTCGTCATCTCACCGGAGCTTACGCTACGCCTACGCATTACATCATCCGGCTGGAACTTCACTCTCTCGTAAACGCGTGTTCTGGTGGGCTATTTGATGCACCTTCCAACTATTATTGGTCATGGTTACAATGAGGGTTAACTGGAGAAGCAAAGCTAACGGTTTGAAAAGACCATGGAATATTCTCTCTACAGGCCTAAAAGCAAATTACAAAGTTGCTTTGATGAAATTCTGGCCTGATACTGACTTACTCTAAATTTAAGATGCTCAGGAATGACATTTACAATGATGATAAAAAAAAAAAACAGATCTTCATGTTCTTCCTTTCCTGCGGAACGTATAAAAACTAATTTCATGTGGCAAATCCTCTGCAGTGACAGGAAACGTCGATACAAGGCAATTCGGATATGACATAATTCCAACCCTAGATAAAAGCAAAAATAAATGCAATTAAATGCAAATGCATAGAATGCCAGGAATTTAAGGCTTAAAGTAACATTCAAAGGCAGAAAAATTCAAAGTTTGAACCCGATGAATTTGGAATGGTTTGACACTAAACTTCAGAACAATGTTTTACGATCAACCCTATATTATGAACATTACAACATCATACAAGCAAAGAAATATATTTTGAATTATATCACATTTATAATAAAAATATGCCCATTTCTACATAAAACTGCATGTATGTAACTGCTTCTCTAAAGCTTCAGGTCTCCAGGAAACTTGCTTTTAATGAGGCAAGTTTCCTGGACCACCTTCAACCTGCAGAAAGAGTTGCCATGGTAAAAATATCAACATGTGCCTCAATTACTCAGCATGCAATGTATTATCTAAAGGTGCTAATATTGGTCACTCAGAATAATTAGGAGCCAACACATATGCTTTCAAACCCTCTATCAATTGCTCTCAGATGATATGACATGTTAATGGCTCAGCAATAGATTAGATTAATATAAGATTAATTAAGATTATTATATTACTATTAATATAATAAGATTTTATTAATTCCAAGTCATTCAAGACTAAACCTCATGGCCCTGACAGAGACGTGGATCAAACCAGAGGACAATGCACTCTCCAATAATTTCTCTTTTTCCCACTCCCCCCGTCTGACTGGCAGAGCTGGAGGTACTGGTCTGCTTATCTCTAATGATTGGAAATTTAATCCTTTCTCGCATTAAATTCAAGGCATTAATGTTTGCCTAAAAAACCTTTCCCAAGAGTTAGTAAGTATTAGTAGTTAGTAGGTATTCAGTATTCAGAGTTCTGTGCCCTCTAGAAGCTTGCAAGTGAACGGCGTATTATTGCGCCATCTCAAAGAGGCACAAAATCACTTTCACTGACTTTTTCATTAACTGTTCCCTCCTGGTGGAATGACCTGCCCAGATCAATCAGAGTCCTTAACCATCTTCAAGAAACGACTAAAAACACATGGATTATATCAACGATGAACCAAGTTAAAATAAAGAGAAATTATTTTTAGTATTTAAAGCAGGAGTGAACACCAATGAAAAGAGAGCAGTGGAACCATTTTGCCTGTTGACAGATCAAAAAGAGTAGGACATGGTTTTTGGTGCACTAAAATATGTCTTGTGTACTGTGAGCAAAGCACAGGTTTGTTGCTTTGAGTGGGCAGCATTTCTCAGATGTTCAGAGAGGCCCAACAGGACAGCTTATGTAGTCAAACACAGCAAACAGGTGAAATTATGTAACTGCTTTCAGCAAATAAACATGCTGGTTGAGTGGCTGGAAACAAACATGATCTGCACATTTGTAGGGCACATTAAAAACTCACCATCTGACAAAAACATGGCCCACTACCCTGCTCATTTACATGCATCACTTTACCAAGATATAGTTATCAGGGTGGCTAACACAGAACAAATCACAGCATCATTTTCCAGTAAGAGTTGATAATGTTTTTGTTCATGAATCTGTATTATTGTTGTTGTCATGAGTAATCATAATTAATATTATTAATAGCTGTTATGGGGTGACAATTATTGTAACTTAAATATCTTATAGTTTAACATGAAAAAAATGCAGGTGTAATGAATCAATTTTATTTATTAATTTGTTTGATGCATAAAAATGTGTAGCCAAATACATTTATCATGTTTGGTGTTCATTCTTCATCTTCATTAGAACTTTTATTAAAACATTTAATATACACATCTTTCCTAAACTTTCTTTTTAAACTTTCACTTCTTTCCTAAATTATTTTTAAAAAAAAAAGAAGAAAAGAAAAGTCAGGTCTTTTATACATGATACAAAAATACAAGGATGATGAACATATTAACTGTAACAGAGAAAGATGGCTGCCAAGAGAAGGATATAATTTATAATATATTTTACATATATTTACATCATTTATATATACACACACGCACAAATTTCAAGAGTGTTCTCAAAATACGTTTCAGTAACCACTAAAGTCACATTACAAGTTATTCAGTGTATGCAAAGTTGCTCGAAAGTAGCTAATGGACAAGAGAACCACAGGAACTCAAGGGATTTCTGTTCACTATCAGCGGGAAAATTAACCAAATTGTACTTTAATTTTATTGTAGATTTATATATCATAAATATGAAAAATAATGACTGCTGTTTAAATGCTAGATGCAGGAAAAAGGGCCTTGACACACAAGTCCTGATATAATTCGCAAAATGGTTAGAACTGATCAGGAATTTATATTAAAAAATAATTAATTAATAATTAATTAGAATCCAAACTTTTTTGGAGGTATTTCTAATAGCTTAGCATTACATGCAGCCTCTTCATTAAGGTTCATGCGATGTGGATGTTGTATAAACCATTGCACGGGCCTTTAAAAACAGTAATGGAGGGCTTATTGGCCACCTGTTACCTAACCATGCTTAGGACTGCAAGGCTGAAGGTGGTTAATTATAGTTGATCCTTGGGAAATGACACTGCCCATGCCATTTATTTCTTCCCATTTCCAAAGTCATTCAATAGCTGATAAATTCAATTTCAGTAGTATTACCAGTAAGAGGTCATATAACCCTAATAAAGACCTTTGAAGAGTGAGCTACATAGATGCACTATAATGTCATATTTGCACACCAATAGGTCGAAATTTTGATGGTCCGTATAAAACCTGTTTGGTTCAGTCTGTAATTCAAGCAAGTTATTTTTCAGTCTTTCTTATTAAAGAAACCCGCTGATCTAGAATTGCTACAATATGGCGTATATAGCACAGTGAAGTGTTCATAAACAAGAGGATCTGTGATTACTCAATCTACTGAAGCCTGCGTTGATACAAAACGCAAATTATTCAATAGCTTTGCGACAATGCACGATGTTTGGCGAAATATTCCGAGTGTGTTCCGATCCACTCGGTCACTTACTTTCAGTGATCTTCTGCAATCCCAGCACATCCTCCGGGGTGATCGTTTTGTTCGCAAGCAGCTCCTCCTCTGTGGTGACGGGGACCCCGACGTCTGTCGTGTTGCAGCCCTTCTTGACTTTCATGGCCTCGGATAAATCAGGGTTCGAGTTCGCTTTGCTGCCGCGGATGCTGTGGCGGTTATTGCCGTTGCCGGTGTCTCCGCTGCTGCTGCTACTGCTGCAACTACCGGGATTAACGCCGCCGGACTTCTTAGAGCTCGATGGGTCCTGGCTGTTGCCTGTGCTGGTACAAGAATAGCTCATTATCCGTTCCTCCTCCACCACCCCCCTGCTCCCCCGGTCTAGAAAAGACACAAAACAGTCACCCTCCCGCACCCGAAGGGCTGAGCAGGTCGCCCGTTTAGAGGTATTTAAATCCTCCTGTTCTCCGCTCAATCTGAACCTCTCTCGCGCTCCAGCTGAGGGACGTACTACTGCGAGGCACGAGGGGGTCGCCTGTAGTTCAGTGGCGCACGGTGACAACAGATGACACTGTTTGACTGATAAAAAAGACTGCTTTGAGTTCAGCGCGTTGTATTTCTAAGGAAATAGTTTTTAATAAAATCAGTCGTCGAGCCTGGACTGAACTGGTCATTCTAGCATGTAGTGTGCGCCGGATATCTGTTTTGAATTATCCCGTTTGTCGTGTGGTATGATCCAAATTGATTCGCGAATGGTGTGAAGGTGCATTAATTCAACTCAAAACAAATCAAATAGCCTAAATAAAGCACAACCCCCAGCAAATATGAGAAATTGTAACGCCAATATTATTATTTAAAATAAAAATAAAACTTATATAGCTGTATATACGGTTTTTTTTAAATTTCTAATTAATTAATTTTTTTTTATTTTTCTAATTTCAGGCTGCATTGACATGTGATGTGAAAGTCTTTGATTCGAAATTTGATTCAAAACTCTTAAAAAGAAAGGTTCCATTAAGGGTTTTACGCAGCAATTCCAGTGAAGAACCATTTTTGGGTTTCCCACAGAACGTTTCAGTGAACAGTTCTTAAAATAGCCCCTTTTTCTTTTAAGAAAAAAAACACATTTTAATAACTTAAATAATCTTTTGCCACCATAAAGTACTTTTTGTGCAATAAAAGGTTCTTGATGGAACCATATATGCCAATAAACAACCTGAATTTAGTGAAGTTATGACAGTCCACAAGAGGACGCTACACGACAGTAGGCTACAACAACAAAAAATAGCCTAACCGTTGATATAAACAATATCAACATTTCATTTCATTTATACCAGAGAATGAGACACTGATTTCTTAACACTATGAAGAAAAAAACCCTAACCCTAACTCGAGCAATTCATCAAATAATGCATCTTCGAATAATTCAAAGAACTCCCTTTTAACCAATATAGTTGTGCTTACTGGTATAATAGCCTGTTATATTACAGCTATTGTTGTTATGATACAAAACTAAGATAGAATCAAACCTTTATAGCTTAAAAGACAGAACAAAGGCATAAATAAATGTCATCAGCAACACGTTTTTGTTATAGTAATGTTCATGGTGAGTTTATTAATAATATGGCTGAGAGAGTGTATGTTTGTAGAAGAGGACACACTCATTTCATCTCAGGGGCCTGCTGAGCTGGCTTGTCTCTTTGTCATCACGGTGTGGCTGCTCTCATCAGCAGAAATCCACACACACACATGCACATACAGACATTTTTACACACAACCAGAACTACATTTGACACACACACACACACACACACACTCACACAGAGCTTAACAGATACACACGTCATACACATTCGACACACACACCTCCACCCTGGACAACAATGTGCTGACTGCAGTCTGTGTAAGGCCATTGTTTTGCAAAGAGACCTGGGTCGAGGTTGTGGGCTGAGCATCAGAAGTCATTTCACAATGAACGCTAAAGCTGTTCAGTTCATTTCAAATCGCACGGACTGAAATGTTCAGGTCTATACACTGAAATAAAAAAGATATCTGGAGTACGTTTTACAAGAAAACTCAATTTTAGTCATTCTACTTCAGAATTTCACATTAATTCAATGCCGTTCCTTTGCAATTATTTGTGAAATTAACTAGCAGTCGAGTGAAACTTGTTTCAAAGTAAATCCTACACCTATTTGTTTTCAGTATATGTGCATCTTTCAATGTAAATGTCCTATGGTACATAGTTTTTCTAAAAACCCATGTATTGTTCCTGAATTTGATATAAGTTGCAATTGAACACAGTAGTTTTTAGACATTTAAACTGCTGTAATGTTAAATTTGTCGGCATTTGAGCTCAACCAGTATCCGCTTCATTGATTTGGAAAACACACTGATTCATATTAGCATCTGCATTGCAATGTTTTTCCATTTATGGGTCAGAAACTCATCCGCGTTACTCCGAAATCTGACTAAACCCCAGAAAACATGTAAGCAGCGGCGTTAAGTTTGCACTCAGATGTGAGACTAAAAACTGGAAATATAAATATTCATTATTGTTTGTCATTGCATCTCAGGCATCAACAAATTAAAAATTTGTATTATGTAAAAAAACAATATATTTCAGTGCTATTTTGAATAGATTTTTTTCCTTATAAAGTCTGTAAAATACCAAATACTGTCGCAAAGACGTCTTCAATTCAAATTTGAAAGGCCTGAAATGAAAATCTCGAGTTATAGTATATAACCTTTTATGTAATCCACATAAATGTGACCTAAAATCACATATTAGTATACATTGCTACCTTTATAGTGTAAAAGTGAGGTGATCATCAGGTAGTGGAACATGAGAGGCCATGCAGCCCCATGGCCGCTCATTGGTGGAGATCAGTTCATTGTAAAGAGCATGCGGAGGAAATAAAGGACTACAGTTGAGGTCAGAAACAAAAGGCATCCCAAGCAAAATGCTGACAGCAGCCGGGGTCTGTGAATCAGGGAGCCCCATTGAAGCGGTGTCTGTATAAATAGCCCCACAGATGCCTGAGCAGGAGACCGCGTGGTGGATTCCCCTCAACGCATACAGCTCATTCTATTGGGTAAGTCTGGTAAACCCTGTACCTCTGCCAACTTTAAACCAGATTAAACAAGCCTGGAACACCATAGTGAGCATTACATATACAGAATGATAAATCAAACAACGATCCACTGATACAATCAGACATGCTAATTATAATTATGATAGAGGAGATAATTATGATTCAACAAGGTATTTGAACAAGACTGACCTGATGTGCATTAGACTGTAATATAAGCCACTCGGTTTAATTGATCCAACAATGTTCAGGCTTGTCGCACAAAGAATGTTATGAAAAAAAAAAAAGCACTTGTACTGTTTTTTTTTCACAGTATGACAGGTAAGTGAAAGTAGAAATGTATGAAAACTGTTCATCATGTATGGCATTTTAGGGATGTTATACAGCGATGAACTCTTCTGACATGATGTCTGATTCTTTGCATGCAGGTCAGTCAGCGCTGAGATATCTGAAACAATGGCTCTGACAAACCTTATGTCAATGCCCATGGGACCATGGAAGGTACAGTGATTTTATTTATTTATTTTAGAAGAAGAAAAAATATTATATTTTTATTTCATTTAATATTTAATTAATTGTTTTTATTTTGTCACTTATGCTCACCAATGCTACATTTATTTGATCAAAAATGCAAATAATATTGTGAAATATTATTACAATTTAAAACAACTGTTTTCTATTTGAATATATTTTAAACTGTAATTTTAAAACTGTAATTTTATTCCTGTGATATCAATGCTGAATTTTCAGCAGCCAACACTACCATTAATAAATAAATAAATCATCTCATTTTCCACAAAAATATTAAGGAGCAAAAACTGTTTTCAGTATTGATAATAATAAAAATCATTATTAATATTTGAGCAGCAAATCAGCATATCAGAATGATTTCTGACGGATCACGTGACACTGAAGACTGGAGTAATGATGCTGAAAATTCAGCTTTGACATCACAGGTATAAATGATATTATGAAATACATTCAGATAGAAAACAGTTTTTTCAAATGGTAATCATCTTTCACAATATTAGTTTTACTGTATTTTGATCAAATAAATGCAGCCTTGGTGAGCATAAGAGACTTCTTCCAAAAACCTTAATTATTCCTAACTTTTGACTGTTGATGTATGAATTTATTTTGAATTAAAGTTTAAAAAATAATAAATTTAAATAATTTAAAACAAAATTGAACACGTAAATAACAGGTACATTGTATTGTATTTCGGGCAAGTGTGTTCACATAGAGGTTTTCAAGGGTTTTTCAATTTCAGTTTTTCAAGTTATATCCAGGTAATAAATGAAGTATGAATAATGAATAATATGAATAATTAGTAATGAATAATGCAGTGCTAATTGACATTGCATTTATTAGAGTACAGAAACTATTCTGCCTTATTCTGTGATAAAAATGGGGGAAAAAGGGGAAAAATGTATATAAACACAAATCATAAAACTGTCATTAGGAAAATATAAAAAAAAAAAAATTAAGAAAAAATATTATAGAATATAAATGATTGGTTATTGTCCTGCAGTGTATTTGATTTCTTTGCCAATTAAAATAAATAAGAGAAAAATAAAACGTGTCAATTAAAAAAAAAAAAAGTATTACTACATTTCTGTCCCCCTGACTTCTGAAAAGATGGCTACGCCCCTGGATATTTGTGTGTATTTACACATTTCTTTCTTTTTCAGATTACTGTTTATGATCAGGAGCATTTCCAGGGCAGGCGTTGTGAATTCACCGCTTGCTGCCAGAACATCATGGAGTACGGAATGGAGACTGTCCGCTCCCTGAAGGTGGAGTGTGGCGTGTGAGTAAAAGCAAGCATCTTTGATTACCTGAGTAAATCTCTCTTCCTCTTTCCAGCCCCATCTCCTAATGGTTTCTTCTGACTCTAGCTGGGTAGGTTTTGAGCACTCTACCTTCAATGGCCAGCAGTTCATCCTGGAGAAGGGAGATTACCCTTGCTGGGAGGCCTGGAGTGGCAACAATGCCTATCGCATTGAGAGGATGATGTCCTTCCGCCCCATCTATTCTGCTGTGAGTGAGACCATCTGCAGCAGAGACACAAAATACACCCACCAACAGACTCTCTGATCATCACTATTTCTCAACACATTTACATTTTTTGACATAGTTGTAGATACATGGCATTAAATTGAATTGAGAATAAAGTGAATTTGAATTGAACTAGCAAATAAATTGCACAAAGCATAATTGAAATAGAATTAATAGAAATATTAGAAATATAAGCCTAAATTGTTAAAAAAAAAAGATAAGTAAATCATAATAACGTACAAATGTTAATATACTAAAAATCAACGTTTGAAAAGCTATGTTTACTTATTTATTTATTTACATACTTACTTTTTTTACTTACACACGTTTCATACACCAGGGGTATAATAAGAAATATTAGAATAATAAATAATAAAATATTAATTAATATAAAATATTAATAATCAATGTCTGAAAAGCTACCTTTATTTATTTATTTACATAATTTATATATGTATGCTATCATACACAAAGGGGCATAATGAGAAATATTAGAAAAATAAGTCTAAAATATTTGTTACAAAGCAATAAATAATCAAATATAAATCTAATTTATTTATTTATTTAATTAATTATGTATATCATTTACATAAGTTATCATACAAAGGGTATAGTCAAAACATTAGAAATATTGGTCTAAAATATTTATTTAAAATGTAATTTATAATTTTTTTTATATGATATATGATATAAGATAGATTTAGATTTAATCATTTAAATTATTTAATTATAGATGTAATTATTTTAACTTGGTCATTTTATGGGTCATGGTGGAAGAACATTTCCTAGAATCCAAAATCTTGTCCAGTTTGTTGTGCTAGACTAATTAAAAAATAAGTTGTGTTACACTGCAGTAAATTCAATTTCCATTTGCTGTTTCGTTTGTTCCAATTCAACATCCTGTGAGATGGGGCCAGTTTAATTCAAATTGCAAGCCATGAACTTAAAGGGAACCAGTTCTTCGAATCAGATTTTCACTCAACAGGGCATTCAACAAGTTGTATGTCTTTCTTTCTTCATTCTGAAACAGACACACAGTGATTGCCGTATGATGCTTTTCGAGTGTGAGAACATGACTGGAAGGCAGTGGGAGGTGTGCAATGACTACCCCTCCCTGCAGGCTATGGGATGGTGCAACAACGAGGTCGGCTCCATCCAAGTCATGAGTGGCGCGTAAGTACGATTGCCCGAATGGATTTTAATCACATCATTACGGAGGCTGGTTTTCTGGTTTCTTCTCTTATGCTGCTTTTGATCTGTATCTGAAAAAGCCTGGCGTCAGTGTATTCATCACTGCATTCGTCAACGTTTGAGAAATCAAAAGCTTCACTTGGTCTCCATGGTAACATGCCGCCTCTCTATCCCTGTTGCTCTAGCTGGGTATGCTACCAGTATCCCGGTTACCGTGGTTACCAGTACATTATGGAGTGCGACTGCCACGGAGGCGAGTACAGGCACTACAGGGAGTATGGCTGCCACGCTCAGACCCCTCAGATCCAGTCTATCTGTAGGATCCAGCATTGAGAGGAACCAGCCGTGTCCTTCCCTCCCTTCTTCCTCCTTCTTCTTCTGACATGATGTCTGATTCCTTGCATGGAGGTCAGTCAGCGCTGAGATATCTGAAACAATGGCTCTGACAAACCCTATGTCAATGCCCATGGGACCATGGAAGGTACAGTGATTTTATTTATTTATTTTAGAAGAAGAAAAAATATTATATTTTTATTTCATTTAATATTTAATTAATTGTTTTTATTTTGTCACTTATGCTCACCAATGCTACATTTATTTGATCAAAAATGCAAATAATATTGTGAAATATTATTACAATTTAAAACAACTGTTTTCTATTTGAATATATTTTAAACTGTAATTTTAAAACTGTAATTTTATTCCTGTGATATCAATGCTGAATTTTCAGCAGCCAACACTACCATTAATAAATAAATAAATCATCTCATTTTCCACAAAAATATTAAGGAGCAAAAACTGTTTTCAGTATTGATAATAATAAAAATCATTATTAATATTTGAGCAGCAAATCAGCATATCAGAATGATTTCTGACGGATCACGTGACACTGAAGACTGGAGTAATGATGCTGAAAATTCAGCTTTGACATCACAGGTATAAATGATATTATGAAATACATTCAGATAGAAAACAGTTTTTTCAAATGGTAATCATATTTCACAATATTAGTTTTACTGTATTTTGATCAAATAAATGCAGCCTTGGTGAGCATAAGAGACTTCTTCCAAAAACCTTAATTATTCCTAACTTTTGACTGTTGATGTATGAATTTATTTTGAATTAAAGTTTAAAAAATAATAAATTTAAATAATTTAAAACAAAATTGAACACGTAAATAACAGGTACATTGTATTGTATTTCGGGCAAGTGTGTTCACATAGAGGTTTTCAAGGGTTTTTCAATTTCAGTTTTTCAAGTTATATCCAGGTAATAAATGAAGTATGAATAATGAATAATATGAATAATTAGTAATGAATAATGCAGTGCTAATTGACATTGCATTTATTAGAGTACAGAAACTATTCTGCCTTATTCTGTGATAAAAATGGGGAAAAAATGGGTTTGTAGTATATAAACACAAATCATAAAACTGTCATTAGGAAAATATAAAAAAAAAAAATTAAGAAAAAATATTATAGAATATAAATGATTGGTTATTGTCCTGCAGTGTATTTGATTTCTTTGCCAATTAAAATAAATAAGAGAAAAATAAAACGTGTCAATTAAAAAAAAAAAAAGTATTACTACATTTCTGTCCCCCTGACTTCTGAAAAGATGGCTACGCCCCTGGATATTTGTGTGTATTTACACATTTCTTTCTTTTTCAGATTACTGTTTATGATCAGGAGCATTTCCAGGGCAGGCGTTGTGAATTCACCGCTTGCTGCCAGAACATCATGGAGTACGGAATGGAGACTGTCCGCTCCCTGAAGGTGGAGTGTGGCGTGTGAGTAAAAGCAAGCATCTTTGATTACCTGAGTAAATCTCTCTTCCTCTTTCCAGCCCCATCTCCTAATGGTTTCTTCTGACTCTAGCTGGGTAGGTTTTGAGCACTCTACCTTCAATGGCCAGCAGTTCATCCTGGAGAAGGGAGATTACCCTTGCTGGGAGGCCTGGAGTGGCAGCAATGCCTATCGCACTGAGAGGCTGATGTCCTTCCGCCCCATCTATTCTGCTGTGAGTGAGACCATCTGCAGCAGAGACACAAAATACACCCACCAACAGACTCTCTGATCATCACTATTTCTCAACACATTTACAGTTTTCATAGTTGTAGATACATGACATTAAATTGAATTGAGAATAAATTGAATTTGAATTGAGCTAGTAAAAAAAAATGCAAAAAGCATAACTGAAATAGAATTAATAATCAGAAATATTAGAAATATAAATCTAAAATATTTGTTAAAGCAGTAAATCATAATAACAAAATGTATATGAAAATGTAAATATACTAATAATCAATGTTTGAAAAGCTACATTTATGTATTTATTTATTTACTTACTTACACATGTTTCATACACCAGGGGTATAATAAGAAATATTATGTATATATATATATATATATATATATATACATATAAAATATTTGTTTAAAAAGTAATAAATAATTAAATATAATTTATACAAAATATTAAT
>NW_015666174.1:351678-362428 GCF_001515625.1 Sinocyclocheilus rhinocerous
ATAATTTATACAAAATATTAATAATCAATGTCTGAAAAGCTACCTTTATTTATTTATTTATTTGCATAATTTACATATACATGCTATCATACACAAAGGGGTATAATAAGAAATATTAGAAAAATAGGTCCAAAATATTTGATAAAAAGCAATTAATAATCAAATGTAATTGATCTAATATTAAAGCTTATTTATTTATTTATTATCATTTACATATTTTATCATACACACAAACGGTAATGGAAACAGAAATATTAATCTAAAATATTTATTAAAAAAGCAATATAAATTTAAAAAATAATTTATAAAATGTATAAAAACCAGTCTTAAGTCGCTTGGGTATATTTTTAGCAATAGCCAAAAAAACATTGTATGGGTCAAAATTATCGATTTTTCTTTTATGCCAAAAATCATTAGGATATTAAAGACACAAAATACACCCACCAACAGACTCTCTGATCATCACTATTTCTCAACACATTTACAGTTTTCATAGTTGTAGATACATGACATTAAATTGAATTGAGAATAAATTGAATTTGAATTGAGCTAGTAAAAAAAAATGCAAAAAGCATAACTGAAATAGAATTAATAATCAGAAATATTAGAAATATAAATCTAAAATATTTGTTAAAGCAGTAAATCATAATAACAAAATGTATATGAAAATGTAAATATACTAATAATCAATGTTTGAAAAGCTACATTTATGTATTTATTTATTTACTTACTTACACATGTTTCATACACCAGGGGTATAATAAGAAATATTATGTATATATATATATATATATATATATATACATATAAAATATTTGTTTAAAAAATAAAAAATAATTAAATATAATTTATACAAAAATATATCAAAGCTTAATTTTTGATTAGTAATATGCATTGCTAAGAACTTCATTTGGACAACTTTAAAGGCAATTTTCTCAATATTATGATTTTTTTGCACCGTCAGATTCCAGATTTTCAAATAACTGTATCTCGGTCAAATATTGTAACCATACATCAAACCATAACAAACAACAACAAACCATACATCAATGGAAAGCTTATTTATTCAGCTTTCAGATGATGTATAAATCTCAATTTCGAAAATTTACCCTTATGACTGGCTTTGTGGTCCAGGGTCACATATAAGATATAATTATATAAGATAGATAGATAGGTATGATTTATAGAAGTTAGGGTTAGGGTTTTATAATCAATGTTTGAAAAGCCACCTTTATTTATTTAATTATTTTAACTTTTATTTTCATGGTCATGTTATGGCTCATGGCGGAAGAACATTTCCTAGAATACAATATCTTTTCCATTTTGTTGTGTTAGACTAATTAAAAATGAAGTTGTGTGACTGTTACACTGCAGTAAATTTAATTTCCATTTGCAATTTCATTCGTTCCAATTCAACATCCTGTGAGACAGGGCCAGTTTAATTCAAATTCCAAGTCACAAATTTAAAGGGAACCAGTTCTTCAAATCAGAATTTTGCTCAACAGAGCATTCAACAAGTTGTCTTTCTTTCTCCATTCTGAAACAGATGCACAGTGATTGCCGTATGACGCTTTTCGAGTGTGAGAACATGACTGGAAGGCAGTGGGATGTGTGCAATGACTACCCCTCCCTGCAGGCTATGGGATGGTGCAGCAACGAGATCGGCTCCATCAAAGTCATGAGTGGAGCGTAAGTACGATTGCCCAGAATGGATTTTAATCACCTGATCATTTTGTTAGGGTCAAACATTTTTGGTCCAAAAATGGAGGCTGGTTTTCTGTTTTTATTTTTATTTTTTTTTACTTATGTTGCTTTTGACCTGTATCTTAAAAAGGCTGGCGTCACTGTATTCATCACTGCATTCATCAACGTTTGAGATATCAAATACTCCACTTGGCCTCCATGGTAACATGCTGCCTCTCTGTTCCTATTTCTCTAGCTGGGTATGCTACCAGTATCCTGGTTACCGTGGTTACCAGTACATTATGGAGTGCGACTGCCACGGAGGCGAGTACAGGCACTACAGGGAGTACGGTTGCCATGCTCAGACCCCCCAGATCCAGTCTATCCGTAGGATCCAGCATTGAGAGGAACCAGCCGTGTCCTTCCTCCCTTCCCTCCCTTCTTCCTCCTTCTGAGCCCTTCAAACTTCCACTTCCTCCATCCCTCCGTTCCCAGCCATGCAAGATGGTTTGTTGACCCAGACGGCAGGCTGGTATACTGGTGCTACACTAATGTAACAAGTTCACAGCATGTTTTTTACCAACTACACTAGGAAAGAAAGACAAACTATTGACGGCAGGAATGATTAGAAAAAAAAGCAGAAGAAAAAGTCCTGTATGATGACAGCCGAAAAGGACGTGGTGCGGTGAGAAGCCGGGAGCGTTGCTCTTCTTTCGTCATGACTTGATCATCATGATCATAGCCAATGCAGTTTTCATGGTCAACTTCTGTATGATATTTGATGAATAAAGAACATGAGCATAACATCTAAAGAAACGACAACAAAAAAAACAGAATAATTGATATCAGCTAACTGTGGTGTGTGGATCTTTACTGACCTTAAGTGAACATTAGAACAAACTCTGAACTCTCACATCAGTCATTTTTAGAAAAGGTGTAATGAATTGTTTAACATTAAAATTTGAAATGAAAAGATATAATGTCTCAGAATATATGTTAAAGGTGACATATCATGAAAATCTGACTTTTCCAGGTTTTTAGTGCTATAATCAGGTCCCCGGTGCATCTACCAACCAAGGAAACGTGAAAAAGATTAACCCAGTCACTTTGTTTTGGTAAGCCTTTTTCTGCAAGCGTCTGAGAAAACGAGCGCGTCTGATTTCGCTACCTTGGTGACGTGGCCAAGGGATCTCATTATAATATTACCGCCCCTTAATCTGTAAGTTTACACCCACTGGCGGTGTTATTGTGTTTTCGCAAACGACAACGGTGTATTAGTTCTAATGCCACGGCAAAAGTTTGAGCAAAACATGCTAACTGTTCTGTCTTTGGCTGCACAGACGAGCACAAAAAACTATTTAGAGTCCCAGCCTCGGAGGAGACAAGAGAGCAGTGGATTTATTGATTTATTTAATGTATATTGCTGCTGCCAAACAGATCTAAAATAAACATGCGATTGATTTCCCGGCAGTTTACCTTCACAGACATAACCAACTCATCAGAACCAAAACAGATGTTTTTAGCAGGTACGAGCTGTTATGGCACAGCTCTATTCTGGAAAAGGAGGTGGGGAGCAGCAGCTCATTTGCATTTAAAGAGACAGGCCCGAAAAACAGCGTGTTTCTGCTTCCACTCAAAATAGGCATTTTCAAAATGATATAATAAATGATCTGTGATTTCACAGACACATTCTGGGGGCACCAGAGACTTATATTACATATTGTAAAAAGGGGCATAATATGTCTCCTTTAAAACATAACAAGGACAGCCTTTTGTACTAACTATATCAAAATGGCAACAGATGGGCCTCACTAAATTACTTTTCAGATGCTACTTTATCAACATCCTTTCAGATGCTACACATAAAATGACTGTAAATGTGATCATGTGAAAACATCACAAATACAAAAAAAAACAGAAAAGGAAGTTTTCATTTGTTGCTTCTATAAGCATCCCCCTATGTGTATTTTTTGTAGGAAAAATATGTCTAAAAATCTCTCTAAATGCATAAATATAAGTGTGTGTGTAATATATAAACATTCTCCAGATAATAATTTAATAATTTATTTTTTATTACAGTGTTCATATAAACAAGGTTAACAATGTACTCCTTATATTTACGTTTTTTTGTTTTAACAAAAATATATAGCTGCCTTTGTATTTTAGGAAGTGGGCCTTTGGGCTCATTTTACATTATACATGTATATATATTTAAATTAATCTTGATGATCTTGATATACATTTAACATAATCTTGAAAATTGTATGGAAAATTGACAACCACCCCTTAACAAATGGCAGTGGTTTAATCCAGGTTTTGGTTTGACCCTGTGCAAATCAATTTTATACTAGGCCTAATTATACCAAGTGGAATCTATTAGTGTCCCTAATTTTGATTCAAAGCGTTTAACCTGCTCATTGACAGACCAGTGATGAACAATTTATGATGGCTCAACAAAAAGGCAACTAACGATAAAACGATTAAAGAAACGATTTTTAAAAATTTATCTACTGTTTGAAAGCTACTACAAACACACAATGCGTATTTTGTGGCTCATTTTAATAGTTCCGCTTCAAATACTTGGTTTGAGACGCACCAACAAAGTTTATGAAGAAACATACAAAGTATATTACAACTACGCTGACATGACCGATCGTCTTCAGCGTTTTTCTCAAAAATACGCGCATATTTGCAGCCTCGTGAGCATAGGACAGTCTGTCGAGGGAAGGGAGCTTTGGGTCACGAGAATAACAACGAGTCCGACGGCGGACGTACCGGGCAAACCGAGGTTCAAGTATGTGGGCAACATCCACGGGGACGAGGCTTTATCAAGGCAGCTGTTAGTGTATCTGATCGAGTACCTGTTGACTCAGTATGGCCGTGATGTGAGAGTAACAGAGCTGGTGGACCGGACGGACATCTATATAATGGCCAGCATGAATCCTGACGGCTTTGAGCACGCGGTGGAGGGGGACTGCATCGGCAGCAGCGCGGGCCGCGAGAATGCCAAACATTATGACCTCGATAAGAGTTTCTCAGACGAGGATAAGCACTTCAGGAAGACTTCAGAAGACATACCGGAGGTCACAGCTGTCATGCAATGGATTCTTGAGAAAAAGTACGTTTATTGTTTTGTAGTTTTAATAGTCTATATTTTCACTTGCAAAATTATTGAATTCGAAAATAGTTTTGAAGGCAACCATTTTTATTATTATTATTTATATAAATTTACAAATGTTTTAACCAAATCATTTGACACTGACAACCTCAATGAACCTTGCCATTAAAATCTATGTCGTTAAAAATTATTTGATATTTATTATTAGGATGGTCAACAAGAGTATTCCCTTTTGATTTTCTTGTCACATAGCTAATTGGCTGACTGCAAGATGGTTATCACACTAACTTTGATTTAGCTAACAAAAATAATTTTAAACATTTTAAATTATTCTACATTTTAAGCCACATTGACATTTTCAGAGTTTTCAGTTGACTTAAACTAAATTCAAACTATTTAAAAAAAAAACTTAAGTAAAAATAATTTTTATTTATATATATATATATATATATATATACACACACACACACACACACACGTTGCCTTAGCAACTAACAAAAATTGTTGAAGCACTACATTTACTAACTGGGAATTAATAAAAACTAAAACGAAACTAATGGAAAAAAAATAAAATCAACCTAAATGGTAATACTTAAAAAAAATTATAATAAAAAAACACATTTAAATAATGAATGACAAAAACACACAAAATTGCTACAAAATTTAACTAAAATTAAAATGAAAATATAAAAATAAAAATTGAAATATCACATGGTCCTAAGTATTCAGACCCTTTGCTGTTTCCGTACCCACTGTAAATGATTAAAATTAATTGATCCAGGCAAAAAATGAGCATCACTTCATATCAGAGTTAACTGCTTTTTTTTTTAATTGAGAAATTGGTGTAACGTTTTATACTAGCTTGGAAAACATGAATCTCTAATTATTCAGTGGTGAAACCAATTATTCAGTGGTGTAATGTTCTCTTGCTTCTGATCTGAGATTTTCACAAGTCATGCTTGTTTCCTCTGTGTTGTCTTTTCAAGGTTTGTCTTGTCTGGCAGTCTACATGGGGGCTCAGTGATGGCCACCTACCCCTTTTATGATGGCAGTTCTTATGTAACCTCAGGGCTGACAACAGATGATGCTCTGTTTCGCCATTTAACACGCACCTACACCGAGAACCATCCCATTATGAAGATGAACAATCCTGACTGTCCTGAGGATCCAAACAAAAGCTTCGGAGATGGTATCACAAACTGTTTGATATTAAAATCATGTCTTGTACTTAAGTGGAAATCCGTTGAGCTTTGATTTGGTGTCCTGTGTGTGCACAGGGGGAATGCAGAATTACAACTACTTCAAAGGGAACTGTTTTGAAGTCACTTTTGGATTGAGCTGCTGCAAGTATCCACCAGCTTCTCAGCTTTTCATAGAGTGGACCAACAACAAGGAGGCCCTTCTTGCCTACATACACCAAGTGAGTTGATTTGAATATTTTATGTAGTCCCATGAATGGTCTAACAAACCTTATTCCATTTCTGTTTTAGGCTCATATTGGTGTAAGAGGTTTCGTAATGACCAGATCAGGCTTTGGTCTCCCAAATGCAACAATCTCCATTTCTGGAACTGATCACAACATCACAACCTGGATGTTTGGTGATTATTATCGCCTGCTGCTGCCTGGAAGATATGACATCACTGCTAGCTCACCTGGGTGATTATAAGTAGATGCATAAAGAATAAAGAGATGGAATAGGTCCAGTTTAATGGAATTGTTTCCACATGTTTCCTTCAGATTTCTTTCAAATACTGTCAAGAATGTGCCAGTGATTGAAGGCAAAGCCACACTGTTAAACTTCACTCTTGAGGGGCCTGTAGAGGAGATGTTATTGCTAGATCCTTCTGAACAACCTATGATTACCAATGACCGTCTGAGCACACCAGGGCCTCCCACCTCAAGGTCTCCAATCCATACTCTGGATTTCCAACATCATAGTTATGATGATATGGAGATGTTCTTGCAACTGCTTAGTGCTATCCATCCTTCCATCACTTACCTGAAGTCTGCTGGACGATCAGTGCAGGGCAGGAATCTTTATGTGATGGAGATATCCACCAATCCTGGTGTTGATCAGCAAGGTGCAATTGCGTATGGTCACATACTTTTACACACATATACATAATAAAAAAACATAAATGTCTCTAGTGATCACCACTTTACTTCAACCAGGCAAACCAGAGGTCATGTTTTTGGGTAACCTGCATGGAAATGAGTTTATCGGTCGTGAGATTCTCCTAAACCTGGTTGAGTACTTGTGCCGCAATTATGGAGAAGATCCATTGGTCACACGTCTGGTCAATAGCACAAAAATTCACATCATGCCTTCCATGAACCCAGACGGGTATGAATTAGCACTAAAAGGTACAAGCAAATATATTGGCAAGTTGTTTCATTCTTGTCTTCTGTATTTACCCTGATTTTCTTCTCGTAGCTCACAAGAAACGGGTCTCAGGAGACCTGAGCATTATCGGACATGGTAACAGTCACCATGTTGACCTGAATGCAAATTTCCCTAAACAGCCAAGATCGGGAAATGATGTTGAAGCAGAAACTAGAGCAGTGATAAACTGGATCAAGGCCCACTTCTTTGTGCTGTCTGCAAGTATTCGTGGAGGTACAGAAAGTGGCTTGGGTTTGTCTTAAAATGTCAATTTGTTTTTTAAAATAATAAAACTGAACTGCTACTGTTTTCTCTAGGGTTTAGGGGAGTTGTGTACCCGAGTTCCCTTGACTCTGTTGATGAGGACATGTTTAAATCAGTTGCAGAAGCCTATTATGTGGTATGTATGTGCTGTGTATATATCATGAATTATGTAACATTTGTGACATTTTATTTAACGGACTAAATCATCAGCAGAAAACGTGTAGAATATCATTGTTTTCTGTAATGCTTGCATCACGAGCCTTTCTCAAATTGTCCAATACTGTTGTCATTTCTTTCCAGAAATCCCAGGCTTTTCAAGAACCTCAGGCATGTGATGTGCCAAGATCCAGAGAGAAAAAAGGAACTAAGCACCATCGTCCAGTAGTCACCGGTCAGACTAAAGCATAATCACTGATTTAAGGGAAAACTAAATCAGAACTTACCTTATTTACCATTTAAATGTTTGGGGTCGGTAAGATTATCATTATTAGTAGTAGTTGTTATCGAAAGATATCTCTTATGCTGACCAAGGCTGCATTTATTTGTTCAAAAATACAGTAAAATAGTAATAGTGTGAAATATTACAATTTAAAATAACTGTTTTCCATTTTGTTATATTCATAAATGTCATTTTTACCTGTGATGTCGAAGCTTAATTTTCAGCAGCCATTACTCCAGTCTTCAGTCACATGGCCCTTCAGAAATCATTCAAATATGTGACCCTGGACCACAAAACCAGTCTTAAGGAAGAACTTCATTTGTACAACTTTTAAAGGCAATTTTCTCAATATTTAGTTGTTGTTTTTTTTTGCACCCTCAGATTCCAGATTTTCAAATAGTTGTATCTCGGCCAAATATTGTCCTATCCTAACAAACCGTAAATCAATGGAAAGCTTATTAATTCAGATGATGTATAAATCTCAATTTCGAAAAATTGACCCTTATGACTGGTTTTGTGGTCCAAGGTCACATATGTTGATTTGGTGCTCAAGAAACGTTTTTTTATCATCAATGTTGAAAACGGTTGTGCCGTTTAATATTTTTGTTGAAACCATGATAGGCTTTTTTAGGATTCTTTGATGAATGGAAAGTAAAAAATGACAGCATTTATTGGAAATAGATCTTTTGTAACATTATAAATCTCTTTAATGTCACTTTTGCCTTTTTGCTGCATAAAAATTATTAGTTTCTTTAAAAATCTTTTTGAAGGATATGGTCATTTTTATTTTTCCTGTTTCACATGAAAATCGACACAGTTTTTGCCTTTTGCATAATGGTAGGAACTGATATGCTGACTTGGGCGTATCGCAGCACAGACACTTTAGCCGTTAACATCGGTCTGAGCTGTGAACTGCTTCCACCAGAGAAGTTGCTCTCAGAATACTGGGAGAAGAATCACAGAGCGCTCTTGCACTTTATACAACAGGTGATTTATTTTTGATCATGATCAAGACGGTCTTTTCTGGGTGAGCTATTCCATTTAAACCTTTGCATGGTTTGTGTGATGTCCCATATGTCAGGTTCATTTGTTTGTGAGGGGTATGGTGACTGATGGTCAGTCTGGCAAAGGCATTGCTAATGCCACAGTCATGGTGGAAGGCTCAAGCCATCATGTCCACACCAGCAGCACGGGCCAATACTGGAGACCTCTGGCTCCTGGTTCTTACCATATCACCGCATCTGCTTCAGGGTGAGGCCTCACACTTCACAAGAAATGGAAACTAACAGAATGCCAGTTGTAAAATGGGTCAGCCATTATATGTCCTGTGATCTATCCACAGTTATACTCCAATGTCGGTATCTGTCCATGTGTTGGAGACTCGGGTGGAGCAGGTGGACTTCAGGCTGACCAGAGATACGTTGCAGCCATCTGTAGAGGAAGGAGAACAGAAGGACTTTGAGAAACTGATGGAGTGGCTTTTAGCCCCTGGTGAGTTGGATCAGTTGATCCGCAGCCTTATCCCTGCTCAGACCTTGCAGTACCGAACCTACAAGGAACGCTCGGAGTTCCTGCGAGGATTGACCTTCAACTTCCCTCACATCACACGGCTATACAGGTATGTAATCCTGAAGATATCTTTATCCAATGATTAGTGGCGCTTGCTAAGGACCAAAGATTTGAGATGTTTTGACTTGAGCAACTATCTAGAACAGCTTAGGCAAAACGTCTAGTCCAAACATCTTCATGTACGTAGATCATGGGTATTTATTGACTTGATAAGTTGGAAGGTAAATGATGTTGTGAATCTTCAATTGTTGTTGTTCCCTTCCTGGGGTCAGTTTGGGTCAAAGCACTGAGTTTAGAACTATCTGGGCTCTTGAGATTGCTGGCAATTTGAAGTTCCCTCAACCTGCTGAACCCAAGATCCGTTTTGTGGCCGGAGTCCATGGTAATGCGGCAGTAGGTCCGGAGTTGCTGCTCGAATTTGCTTCTTTTCTCTGCCTCAACTATGGCAGGAATCCTGCCATCACCAAGGCAAGCTTTACAAAACCTCTCAATAAACCATCCTTCCTCCATCAGTTTCAATTATTTAATTTGTAGCTTCATTCCAAACACTTGCTGTCTACTGCCTACCAACCATCCTATATCTTTTGTCTTTTTACTCCTATGTTATATTATTTCCATCACCAGTTTTGCAAACAAAGTTTCTAGGGGGATTGTAAAACGTTTGTGAATGAATGGAATGAAAAGTTTTTTTGAGAACGCAAAGCATTTGCGAGAGAATGTAAAACTTATGTGAGAGTACAGAAGTTCTGCAAACAAACACAAAAGCATTTAAATACAATGTTAGCACATTGCCAAGCTAACAAAATATATAGCACATCCAAAATATTGCATTAAAATTAGGGCTGTGCAATTAATCGAAAAACCGTTTCGATTTCGTTTTTGGCCTCCAACGATTATGAAAATACAGTAATCGAGAGAGAACGATTATTGCGCCCCATTCCGCCCCCTTTTCCAGCGCTGCGCTTTCGTTCCTCCATAAAAGCCCAGTTTCACGTGCAAACCAGTAAAATCATGTAACGTGACTTTTGCCAAATGGGACGTGCTTGATTTATAGAAGTATATTTATTCATGTTTTTAAAAGCGTGAAAGAGAACTTGCGCTGCTCCTCAGGAAGATATATGCGCTCAGAGACGGAACAGAACACGGACATGTAAAGTCATCTTTTAGCTCAAGGTGCGCGCCTAAACGGTCAGATACACGTCAAAATGCGGCGCTTAGTGATTATTCATGTATACCTTCGTCGGTCATGTAATAAATGAACGTAAAGAGTTGAGAATGAAAATACGCGTGTAA
>NW_015666174.1:363221-365403 GCF_001515625.1 Sinocyclocheilus rhinocerous
AAAAAAACACAGATTCAGTATTCCTCAAAATGAATAAAAATAATGCAACTCAGAATATGACGCAAACCTGCAATAATTAAATGTTAAACATCACAAATATCCTTTATGTATTTAATCCCATTCTATAAAGCAATGTCTTTGTTTCTGACCTTCGGTGATCCAGTTCAAGCATACTAATAAGCAAAAATGACTCTAGACAAACATTTGTGTGTCTTTTTTTACTGCTGAAGTGTGTTGAAACATCTTCTGCATTCTACAGTACGGATGTAAATTTACTTTCCCTTCAGCCTGAGGCTTATTCATTTCACTTTTGGCATGAAAAGGCTTTTATATTTGCAAGCCCTGTCCAGGTTTAAAAAGTAACGCAAAAGTAACGTAACGCATTACTTTCCATAAAAAGTAACTAAGTAACGTAATTAGTTACTTTTTTATGGAGTAACGCAATATTGTAATGCATTACTTTTAAAAGTAACTTTCCCCAACACTGCTGATAACTGCTTGAGACTTGCATAAAAAACATTTAAAGCAAAGTTTGTTTCATTTGTATCTTTTTATTCTATTCTATTTGTCCTTTGCTTTTTTTTTATTACTGACAGTTTAATTATTTTCAATAATTGAGGACTTTTTGTTTGTTTTTTTGGAATTCCGCTGTTCTCTACAATGTAGATGTCATAGCAACTTTATTTACAGGAAATATATATTTGACATGTATCACTATCACTCATATAAAGTTTTGGTCATATGGCCCCCTCATAATCGTTTTGCCATAATCGAGCAGCCCTAATTAAAATACTATTTTCTTTTAATTAGACAACTTACAGGGTTCAGTTAAGTTAATATATAAATAATCAACATTTTGTATGTGTGTGTGTGTGTGTGTATTTATTTATATATATGACAAATGTTGTGGTCACAATTACTGTTGTTTGGTGACTTTTCGAATGTGACCTCTGTGTGAGCTAAATAGGCAATGGACTATTTTGTCTGCAAAAAGTTTGCCCAAATTTTGCCGAAATGACAGCACATTTCGACTTTTCATATTAAGGGGTGGTCACGCTACACTTTTCGTTCTATTGATTTCTATTCATAAGCATGCTAATGCAGAACCTGTGAATTTGTAACGTGTGACCAATAGATCACCTTGTAGCTGAATTAAAAGCACTCATTTAAAACTGCAGCATTGTAGGAAAGTGGAGTAGATCGTATGTTTGATTGAATTTGTTTTTAAAAAGATGCTGCAGAGTGTGACGTCATTTCACAAATGATGCAGTGTTAGAAGAAATTTCACATGCTCAAAGTCTAGTGTGATCGCAGCTGTAGTAGAAATGTCATTTTAAGCAAGTCATAAAGAATTTGATTTGTCATGACTCCACAGCACAAAATGAGGAGACGTTGAGATATTTGGCCTCCTTGTATGCCAGCAGTCATCCTTTCATGCACTTGGGTAAACTGGGGTGTACTAAAAAGTCAGGTACTTTTGAAAGACTTTCAGATTCATAGATTAAAGAAAAAATACTGCTATAATTCCATGTAATCGTGGAATCCTCATCATATCATGCTTTGTGATTTGCTATAACTCAATAGAGGAAATCCCAGGAGGTATCCTTAAGGGCGCAGATTTCAGATCGCACACTGGCAGCATGAAGGTATAGATATTTTGGATCTTCTCCTCCAGTATAGCTCTCAAATCTCATTTTCTGCATATTCCAATTTGTGTGTCTTAAAGAAAATACAAATGTTGCTCTTTCAGGACTTCAGTTTGGATGTGGGCCTTTGCCCTGAACTCACGGTGTACACTGGCTGTTGTACGTTCCCATCAGAACCTCAGCTCTTCTCGCTGTGGATGGAGAACAGACTGCCTCTTTTCCGCATGCTGCTGGAGGTGGATACATTTGAACTACCTTTACCATCTTCTCAGAATAACCATATTTCCAGGCAACTTAAACTCATTTTAATTCATGTTTAACTCCCGTTTAATCATTGAAGGTTCACAGAAGGCTGAGTGGTGTCGTGAGGGACAGTAAAGGCCGTCCGGTGTCGGATGCTGTTGTTGTGGTGAACGGCTCTATGAATGTTCATGCAGACAGTCAGGGTCGCTTCACCACTCTCGTGGCTCCAGGCACACATCAGCTGCTGGTTCAGGCCCATGGATATTGGCAAGAGCTCCAGCAGGCAGGTTCTA
>NW_015666174.1:365488-369456 GCF_001515625.1 Sinocyclocheilus rhinocerous
AGCTCCAGCAGGCAGGTTCTAGTTTACTAACAGCTTTAAAGGGGTGTTATCACTTTTATATGTTAAAATAAATGTGTATGTATGTATGAATATATATATATATATATATATATATATATACTTATTTATTATTATTCATTTATTTTTGTTATGGCTGATGTTGGAATAATAAAACTAAGTTAAATTAATGCAATACCATTCAAAAGTTTGGGGTCAGTAAATTTAATTTTTTTTTTTTTTTTTTAAGAAAGCACATTTCATTTTGATCATTTTTTAAATATGTCTACATTAAGTTTCAGTTAGTTTCACTTTCATTTAAACTAAACAACAATTAGAAATGTTGCCTTGGCAACTAGCTGAAATAAGTTTAATTTGTTTATATTGTATTTTATTTTAGTTGTGATAATAACCCTGTCCCAAACCATCACCCAGTCTGCCATTGGTCAAGCAAAACAGACTGTGATGATGCATTTCTACAGTAATTAACGTCATAAATCTACTTTTTTTATTTTTAATGTACACTTGTAAGACAATGCTTTGTTTTCTTAAATTGGCATTAAGTTATATAGTTGACACCGTTTCTAATGCATAGGGTGAGACATTTTTCTTTTTTTAACCAACATAATCTCTATATTTTTATTTTCCTCTTTTAGAAAGTCAAAGCAGTGTAAAACACTATAGCAGATGAGGGGCAATGAGAACACACAAAATATTTTTTATAGTTTCCGTTCACCACTGTAGAATTTTACTCAACTATGATGACTTCTGCTTCTGAGAACCCCTGAAATGTGAAAAAAAGTGTCCATTTAAATACCAAATATGTTCTGATTTATAAAGCAAGTATTCATATTTTAAAATCTTTGTACTTTTTATTTATTTTTTTTATCATTTTGCAGTTTAAATTTAAATGAACTATAAATGTAGGCCGTAATGATTGAGTTTAATGATTTCTGCTCGTCAAAACTAATAAAATGAATTGCAGTACAACTGTTTTCAACATTGATGATAAATGTTTCTTGAGCAGCAAGTTAGCATATTAGAATTATTTCTGGAGGATCATGTCACACTGAAGACTGGTGTAATGGCCTTGACATAACAGGAATAAATGACATTTTAAAGTTGGCATAAATGGAAGTGTTTTATCCCGTGTTGGCGTATATCTGCGTGCAACGGCTTTTGAACGAGAAAAAATGTAGATTGGTTTGATGTTTGATCATTGCTGATAATAAACGCTGTGAAAAAAAAAAAAGTCAACTGATTTCATGATGATTTTTAACATTTTATCCATAGTTTAATATATTTTAAGTATTTAAAAAATATATATATATAGAAAACTGTTGTTGTTATTATTTTACAATATTATTTTTTACTGTATTGTCAGTAAATGCAGCCTGGGTGAGCACTTTAAAACCTTTTTAAAAATCTTACCAATCCCAAACTTTTGAATGGTAATGTAATAAAATGTTTTTATTATGTACTACATCGGGCTGAGGAGCATCTTGATCTGCGCTCTCCTCATCTGGCACCTTCGCTCTGCCAAGTTCAGCCGCATACAAGACGGGGTTCGTTGGTTGCGTAGTAAGAGGGATGTCCTCCGAATGGAAGCAATAGCTTCAGAGAAGTCACCCTTGCGACAGGAGGTTCCGGATGAGAGCGAGAGTGAAGAGGACCCTTTCCTTGTGGAGGGTCACTGAATGTACTGTAACAGTGTTCAAGAATAAAATGGTATTCTGTCTTTATGCTAAGTTCGTCAAATGACTCTGTGAACAACAGATTCAGCTCTGTTAACGTGTTGTAAACGGTGTATTTTGCAACATTTAGTCTCCTAAACTTCATATATGGATTTACCAAGCTTGTTGCTAGTGGTGGATGCACAGCTAGTTCGGGGTTCAAGCGTGTAGTGCATTGAATGAACAGCAGGTGGAAGTAAAGCACCTAGACCAGGGCTGTCCAAACTCGGTCCTGGAGGGCCGGTGTCCTGCAGAGTTTAGCTCCAACCTCAATTATGGGTATAAAATAATGGCTTTTTATATATATATATATATATATATACACTCTCACAGTGGAGATCAAAATTAGAGGATCTTTAAATACTTGTTTTTTCTTCTGAAATATTAATCTTCACTCAATTTAAAGGATTAGCTGTAGGTATACCACAGATTCACTAACATGTTTGACAAAATAACCAAGGCATTTCAATAAAAACCTTTATTTTGTGGAAAACACCATGATCAAAATTAGAGACAAGTAACCACTGTAGCACGAAAGAATATTGCAACTCAAATTCTGGAGGGTTACAGCTGTCAGAAATTGGTAGGAAGTGTAGAGGCCCTTGCTTTGAATGGCTTCAGCACATCTGCGGCCGCAGGATATCACTAGTTTCTCACACTGCTCTTGTGTGGTCTTGGTCCATTCTTCTTCCAGTCTCTTCCATAGTTCGGTAACTAGTGTCCAAAGATTTTCCAGAGATTGTCAATCAGGTTTAGATCAGGACTCTTGGCTGGCCAATTCATTATTTCAATGTTCTTGGCTTCAAGGAACTGTTTTACCCGATTTGCAGTGTGACGAGGGCATTGCTTTGCATGATAATTGCAGGCTGATTGGGAGATGCTTGCAGCGAAGGAACCACATGTTGCTGAAGGAGGTTCTGATAAATATTTGCATTCAGTCTGCCATGTAGCTGTATAAGAGGCTCAACTCCTGCTGCACAAAACATGACACATCTTCCTCCACCTTTCACTGACTTCTTTACACACTTTGGCTTCAGCCAAACACAATGTTTCCCATCAAATAAATTAAACTTGCTCTCATCACTAAAGTGAACTTTGGATCATTTCTCCTCTCTCCACACAACATGCTCCTCAGCAAAGGATGAGTCTAGCCTTTTGATTCTTTCTGCTGATGAGAGGCTTGGTCACTGCAGAGTGCGCTTTCAGTCCGACTTCTAAACGTGCAGAGACAGATCCTTACCCTGTTCAGCGATGAACTGGCGAGCAATTCCAGCTGCAGTGTTGAACCGATTCCCCATTGAGAGTCTCCGCATTATCCTGTCCTCTCGTGCATTTGTCTTATGTGGGACTTGAATTAGTGTCATTGTAAAGCTGCAATATTCTAGAAATCACAGATTTGGAATGACCAACTTCTCTTGCAGTGGCTGAAAGGGTCATCCCTTTGGCCTTCATCTGGACCGCCTCCTGTCACAGGCTTTCAGTCAACTTAGAGTGGCCCGCCATTTTACAATCTCAATGAAAATTGGAGGAATGCTGCCAGTTAAACAGAGATCGTCATATAATTAAGGAAATTAGCACCAGGTGCAAGATTAACTCCAATAACTTGGAGGTAAGTGTTCTCTAATTTTGATCACAGTTCTTTTTCAAATATCTCTTATACGTTTTTTATATCATATATACTGTATGTATGTATATATACCCCTTCATTTTCTTCACATTTTGTTTTGTTGCTGCCTTATGTTAAACTGCTTTAAATTTGTTTGTTTTTCCACAACAATCTACACTTCATACACCATAATTGTCAAGCAAAAAAACTGGTTTTTAACATCTTTGCAAATTTATTAAAAATAAAAAACTAAAATGATTCCATTGCATAAGTATTCATACAACTGTACATATCTGGGACAGTTGAAATTTAGCTCAGGAGCATTCATCTTGCTTGTAGATGTTATTACACTTCAAGTGAAGTTAACCTGTGGCAAATTCAATTGAATGGGTATGATTTGGAAAGGCACACACGTCTTAATAAAAGGTCTAACAGCTGGTTATGCATATCAGAGCAAAAACCAAGCCCTGAGGTCAAAAGAACTGCCTGTAGAGCTCAGAAACGGGTTTGTGTCAAGCCACACATCTGTGGAAGAGTTCAGAAAAAAAAGAGAAAGTCTCTGTTACCCTTAATGGAAGAAGTTTGAAACAACCAGGACTCTTCCTAGAGCTGAGGGCCTTGTCTAGACTGGT
>NW_015666174.1:369582-384069 GCF_001515625.1 Sinocyclocheilus rhinocerous
GCCCGGGGAGCAGTTGGGGGTTCGGTGCCTTGCTCAAGGGCACCTCAGTCGTGGTATTGAAGGTGGGAGAGAGCGCTGTACATTCACTCCCCCCACCTACAATCCCTGCCGGTACAAGACTCGAACCCACAACCTTTGGGTTACGAGTCCGACTCCCTAACCATTAGGCCACGACTTCCCCATATGTGTGGTGTATGGAGTGTAGATTGATGTGGAAAAAAAGTAATTTAAAGAAGTTTATCATAAGGCAGCAACATAACAAAATGTTAAAAAAAATAATAATAATGCAAATGAATGCAAGGCACTGTATAAGGTAAAGATCCAGTGCTCTTTTTGCTTTCTGTATTATAAAATATCCTGTTACTATTTCAGAACTGTCTGAATGAAGCAAACCGAATTGCAAACATTTTTAGGCCTATTTTGGTTTGTGCCAACCAATTTGACTTATAAGATCAAAAGAGATCCATTTACAAATCAGTATGGTAGTCCTATTGCCACACACAAATCTATCAGTAATATCTTACTGGGGCACAGCGGTATTTCACTAAGGCTCGTGCCCCAGAAAAAAAGGGTCTATAGTGGCACCCCAGTTAAGGACTCAAATACAGGACGATCAACCGTATTTTGTCGCTGTGTGAATGTGGTATTATAACCACAGAAAACCCTGGTATGATGGAGAATTTTTCACAGCAAGCATCATTCACAATTTATTTAGAAAGAGTTCAAATCGAGTATTGTACATTAAATTGGTGGATATTGAGTGCTGCATCAGTCTGAGAATTCAGATGGGAATGAGCTGATGGAGAAGCTAAGTAATGCAGGGAGTCCCATCACGGTCATTTCCTGTAATGAGGAGGAGCAGAGCAAGTCCATGTGCTGCTGGGATGGGTGTTTATGTAAAATAGCTTTGATTTACTCATGCACCCTCCTGTCATTTTAAACCTGTATGACTGATATTCTTGTTAGAATGAGATATTTAATACTGTTCACATCAAGGACAATGACTAAAATGCTAACTATAATTACTATATTAGAATCCACATTAACAAATGATAACGTTGTTTTTTCATAAGCTTGTGCTGCAGTTATGTCGTCTGCTGCTTTAAATGCCCAAACTCTTTAAAGTGGATTCTGATTGCCTGTTGATGTTTTTATCTTTCATCAGCTGAAAGAAAAAAAAAGTGATACCAATGAAATTGTATCCCTGTGCCGTTATCATTATAGTTGTGGTGTGGACTATTCTATGAAATGTTTTTCAAGACTTTATCTTAATTGTTATCATCCTTTGTGTGGATGGGCCTTAAAAGGATAGTTCACCCAAAAATGAAAATTCACTGTTAATTTCATTTCACTTCACTAGCCTATATTGTCAGGAGACTCTGGTATTAATTTCATCTTGCCTGTGTGTATATATATATATATATATATATAAAGTAAAACACTTTATTTTATTATTATTATTTTTGTATCTGTGTTTTTGTTCTGTCACTGTCATTCTGTTACACTGTGGAAGCTTCTGTCACGAAAACAAATTCCTCGTATGTGTAAACATACCTGGCAATAAAGCTCATTCTGATTCTGATTATATATATATATATATATATTTTTTTTTTTTTTACTCATCTCAAATGCATTAATTATATATATATATATATATATATTTATATATATATATAAAGAGTAGTAATGACATGCTACAAAATATCAAATTTTCATGGAAGAAAAAAAATCCTAAAGGTTTAGAACAACATGAGAGTAAATGATTTAATCCCATTGTCATATTAATTGGAATATCCATGATTTTTTAATCGCATTTCACACTTAAAAATTTACAAAGGAACAACAAACAAACGTGAAGCATCCATCTGCTTTACATAATTTATTATTTCATTATTTTTGTAATTTTCCAAGTACTTTTCAAACCCCTCGCTCCTACATCTATAACAATAAACTAGAGTATGTTTCAGATAATGCCCTTTTCATTGATGGCCTTTCATAGATGGAGTAATGTCATGCTCGCTACAGTCTGGTTCACTGCCATGATGCCAACATAGGGGGTTCTGAGTGGGAAAGTCCATTAGAAGTTTCCTGGAATTGGCCTAACAACTGTGGTTTCCCTCAACATCTTCTATCTGTTTCTCTATTTAACAACACTCGCAGGAAAATGATCAGAGACAACTCTCCACTGCAGCACTGACGTTAAACCTCGTTTCAGCTCATTTAAACATTGCATGACTCTTTTTCTCATGCCTTTATTGGCTCTTCGGGTTGCATTGGCTCCATAAAACACATTTCTGTTGTTATTAAATCCTGCCAGCTTTCATGCTGTGCTCACAGGATATGTGAGCTGAGAAATCCTCTCTCTGTTTATATGTAAGTGAAGCTCACAAGCGTGCATTACTCCTCCTGCTGGACTAACTGGGCCTTTCTGCAAGAGAATAAGATAGACTAAGTGCTACAGATTTTCAAAACTTCATTTGAGCATGCCACGATCTGCCTAAACACATTCCCCATAGGTCAAAAGCTCGGTTCAAGTATAAGATAAGAAGGTAATAAAGAAGTTTGAAGGGGAAAGAATTCTGATAGATGACATTATGATCTCTAGACTGTGAATGATCTTAAACTTTATTTTGTTGCTATTTAGAGGAATTATACTGGAAAGCTAAAGAACCAATTATTTTCCAGTGATCCTGCTTCAGTGTGGAAAGGTCTGAAAGACATCACCAATTACAAGACACCATCCCCCAGCACTGTGGAGAATCAACAACTGGCAGACGATCTGAACGAGTTTTATTGCAGGTTTGAAAAAACACCATTCACACCTCCTGCAACCCCCCTCTCCCCCCCTCCAGCACTCCAGATCAGTGAAGATGACGTGCGTCAGGTCTTCAGAAAGAACAAGAAGTTTGCAGACGACACCACACTTATCGGCCTCATTCAGGACGGAGACGAGTCGGCTTACAGACAGGAGGTTAAAGAGCTGGCTGTCTGGTGCAGTCTTAACAACCTGGAGCTTAACACGCTCAACACTGTGGAGATGATCGTGGACTTCAGGAGAAATCCCTCTGCTCTCCCCCCACTCACCATCATGAACAGCACTGTAACGACAGTGGAGTCATTCAGGTTCCTGGGCACCACTATCTCTCAGGACCTGAAGTGGGACACTCACATTGACTCCATTGTCAAAAAGGCCCGCAGAGGTTGTACTTCCTTCGCCAGCAACATACCTGGCAATAAAGCTCATTCTGATTCTGATTTACGTCAAAAAGATTGAGAAAATTATATTTCATGAGAAAACCTAATTATTTTATGAATTGGTGATTTTGTACGATTTGAATAAAAAAATAAACCCCACCCCTAAACTTCACCCTCAGTGAGCAGATTGTACATATTCATACAAATTCATTATTTCCCAAAGCGTAAAATAGTTAGGATTGTCATAAATGTTACGATATAAATATTAGGACATCATTTTGAAAGTGTTTTGAGATTTATATTAAGATATTATAACTTTATTTTAATGATTATATATATATATATAATCATTAAAATAAAGTTATAATATCTTAATAATATAGCTATTATATATAATATAGTTATAATTTATTGAAATAATATATACATATATATAATTTCAATAAATTATAACTATATTATAGGCTATATATAACTAAACTATATATGGATATTTATTATCTTACACATTTTTTTACTAATGATTATTATATGATGGATATACATTGCACATCAAATATTATATTATTGAGACAATTTTGTGTAAGACAGTATTATTATCACTTTTTAGAGATATTTTAAAATATTTAAAATTTTAGAGATTTTATACAATATAATTCTTAAATTATTGCAATTATTATTATGCAAATTCTTATATTATTGCAAATATGCAATGAAAAATGATTGTCAGATGGCAACAATATTGCACATCAAATGTTACGTTAATGTTCACACATCCATTCTGATTAAAGTGGAGAGACGAAAGCAATATATTATGACATATTGTACAATGTTGCAATATAAAGTGTATATGCTTTGTGATATGGCCTCTGCATCAAACCCATTTACAGCATGGTCAAAGCTTTTATCGTTCTAACTATCCCCGGCTGACCACGCAGCCATTAGCGGAGGTTTAGATCATTTGTGAACAGGAAGAATACAAAAGTTTGCGGGTTTGGAAAATGGATGCTTGCTACAAATGTCTTTATGCGGTGGATGTCCTGTATCCATGTCAAAAATATGAACAACCTCAAAAGACCCATTGATTATGTCTGAAGCGCTACTAAAACTAAAAATAACATTAAAAGTTAACATTTTTCACAAGCAGTGGTTTCTTCGGCTTTAGGTAATATAGACACCAAATTACACAATGCCGCAGGAATAGCTTAAGAATAACCTCCATTTGAGGCAGATAATGACTAAATGTAAAGATGAAAGGAATACACTTATGTGCAGGATATCAATTACCAGACGTGCTTCCTCTGATCTCCGTTGCTCAGGAGGCTGGATGGCTGATAGACAGTACAGGATGCACAGTAGCTTTTTTTTTCAGTCTAACATTCATAAGTAAATATATACTTCCTGTCCTAATGGAACTCTTCCAAACAATCTGCAAAAAAAACACACTTAAACTATTGGGTAGGTTTGGTTTAATTTCTAACATGCAAAAATATGGCACCATATTAGCAAAAGACAAATGTGCACAATTCAAATATAATATTGTACATCTCTTTTTAGACATGCATGCCCTCTTTTGGTTGAATATAGCCCTTGTTCATCTCTTACGAGTTAAATACATGTATTCAATACAATATTTTTGCTACACCGAGGATGCGGCCCTTCTCACACTACATTCCTCCACCTTGCATCCTTGTGATGCTCCACACTTCCAGAAGAATATGAATCAAAATGACAAGGAATAAAAATATTTTTCGAAGAAGAAATGTAAAAAAATAAGTGTATTACCCAAACAAATCACCCTCGTGTCGTTCCAAACCTGTGTGATTTTTTTCTTGTCTGGGACACAAAAAAAGAGATATTTGAACCCATTTGACCTCATGCTATGGACAAAAAGAGACATTTTCTATATATCTTCTTTTGTGTTCTACAGAACAAAAGTAAGTCATACAGATCTGGAATGACATGATGGTGAGTAAATGATGCCAGAATGTTCATATTTGGGTGAATTAACTCTTTAAGCTATGATAGATTACACAAAATGCAACATATTTTACAATCATACAAAAAATGATACCAACTATGTGCTTTTGTATGCACCAGCATTATTAAAAGTTGAATAAGTCGCAAGAAAAATAAATAATAATAACAACAACAAATTCTCATTCTCAGAACAGAAGTCACATTCTTGTTATTGCAACAGGCGATTCATTAGCATAATATAATGCACTTGTACTGTAATATAGACAAATTTATAGATTTCACTTGGCATAGGAATGTTTTTTCTTTGAACAGTTGATTGTAATATTTCATGTAGATCATAATTTTAAAAAGACAAAAAAGTCATTTTGATTAAGTGCAAAATTAAGGCATCAGGAAGGAAAGCATCAAGATGGTTTAGAAACAATTATTCAAAAAAAAATGAATGAATGAAACTAATTTAACATTGTGCATGATATAAACTGATATTCTAGCTTTTTTTTTGTTTTGTTTTTTTTGAAGGTTTTCACATGGCATTCATCATCCATCTTCTTTGGTTTCAGCTCATTACCCGTTTACATCAATGCTCACAATTTTCTAGGATATCCAACTAATTATACTCTGGGAGAGAGAAAAGGAAATGAGAGAGACATTTAAGTGTATGATCTTATTTCAACTCAGTTGCAGACAACAAACAGCTTTTTTTTTTTTTAAATAATAGTTGTATTTTTAGAATTGTTTTTTATAAAAGTAGAATTAAAAATAGTGGTTGTATTTTTATAATACCGATTTCATATTTTCAAAGTTGAGTTGGGTGGGACATGTCCCCAATATCTACTCCCCTGTTTGTGTGTGTGTGTGTGTGTGTGTGTGTGTGTGTAGAGACAGAGAGATAGTTTACCTGTCATCAACAGATAAAGGACTATAGCCAGACCCACAACAATGGAAACGATACTAAGCAACAAAGCTAGACGCCCAAGTCTTCTGCCCCCATCATAATCTTTTGCTTGTATCATGGACCGAGACTGAAGAAGAACAGAAAGAAAATCATGGATAAGTAAGCCTTGTAAATACATATGGTGGCCCCATGAGTCACATGATTAACTATTAGGGGCCCCATGAGCCACCCTAAACAAAAACAAGAAGGGTTTCTTTTTACTTTGTTTTATCTGCTTTCTAAATGATCACTAAATGTGAACTCTAAAAGTAACTAAGCTTCATTCTAAAAGTAATAAAAAGTTTAACTCCAGTGACACTACTCACCATATTAGCGAAATAAAGCGCAAACAGGTTTATCGGAACGGCCGGGCAGAAGCAGGAGATCACGGCCACCCACATGAAGCTGCAGGGCTCGCGTTCTCCGGCCGTGGGCGACGACGAGCGGCTGAAACTGACCCGCGACGGAGAGTGGGGCTCCGAGGCAACGTTATCCATAGTCTGTTCATTCTGTTCCGCTTCGAGACACTTCACGAGGTGTGTATCAGAAGGCGAGTGGTTGAATTCTCTTTTCAGCTCTTTGTCTGAGATGTCAAGAAGTTTCTGAGTAGGCCGATCTCCAAAATCGGTGGACTGCAGCGCGGCTCTCTCGCGCAGGGCATCTGTCGCGTGAGGGGCGTCCGTGTTAATAGCCATCTCTTAAAGAAAATATCCCTTTGTGTAAGAACATCAAATATACACTCTTATGAAGTTAACTCGATCAGCATAAGATCTTTTATTTAATCCAATTGTTCGCAGAGCTGTTCGAGCGAGATATTCATACATCTATTGGACATCCATCCACTTCGTCAATATTTACCACTCACGTCTTACACTGGAGAGATGCGAATCTGGATACTTTGCGTAAATCAATCAGTTTGCATTGGGCACGACGTGATGGCGCCCTAACGGCGCATCTGATTGGTGGACTCACACGCGTTAATTGACGCAAGCGCACGCATTTTTTTATCTGTGGATCCAGACGCTTTAATTGATTCGTTTCTGTGCAGAGCAGATTCTAATCTCAGTCACGAATATATATGACTGCCCGTGAGATTATATGTTTTATACTGACCTGATTAATGTTTTTTCTAGCATGCTGTATTATATTAGTCATGTATTTCTGCAAAATGTAGTTCATGGTTATGAAAAATGAGTTTACTTAAAAAAAATTTTAAAAAAAAGGGTAAAAATGACCTGTAGGGAAGGTTCTGTAGCCTATATAGGTTATAGGTTCCCCTTAGGTTCTCACCAAAAAATAAATAAATAAATAAAACCTCACGGCAACGTTCTGGGAAGGTTAGTTTTAAGTTTGTGGTTACAAAAGCACTTACAGAGAACACCAGAGCTGGGTAGAATACTTAAAATTTGTAGTACGTTATGATTCCAAATTACATGACAAAATTGTAGTTAGTAATGTAATCCGTTACATTACACATTTTATATAATCAGGACTACTTTTTGATTACTTTTACTTTTGACTTAACTCATTCATCACATTGAATTTAATAGGATAATCTTGAACCATACTGTTGTAAAAATACAAAGAGAAGGAAAATATTCCATTCGTTGTTATTAACATCATGAAGTGAACATGTAATTAAACATTACATTACGTCAAGGTTTCCTAAACTGGGGTTTGTAAAGGAACTGCGAGGATTTGCGAGTTTAATAAAAAGCTTATATTTAAATAAATCATAAAAATGTCAAATTAAAATAAATTATTCTAAAATGACAATCAAAATAAAACACTTGCTTAAAAAAATGAAATATTTTGTATGCCTGCATGTCATGTGACCATTAACCAACAGAGAACTGTAAATATGCAAATGTGTTAATTATTAACATATTACCTTAAAATATAAGGGGGGATTTCAAATAAATAAATAAGTTGAAAGAGGTTCAGATTAAAAAAATACAAATACAAATGTTTGGGGATCCCTGCATTACATGTAAATAAGAAATAACCTGAATTTGTGCATTTTAATGGGTTAGTAACACAAAAGCCTTCTAAATACATAATTAACCCATTGAGTGATAATTCAAATAAACATGCAATGTTAAAATGTTGAGAAATGATTTATGTAAATCCAGTGGTCAAATGCTGTGTGGCCTCTCAATTTTGTGTGTAATTAAAGCCACCTGACTAGTGACTGGTCTTTATGTGAACGCCCACAAAACTGGAAGACTTTCTGACTGTATACAAGCGGTAGTCTATTTGAAAAAGGAACATTTAAAAGATGAAAAAGAAGAATTAGGGAGAATCAAATTATGAATAATTTGTGTGAATAATATAATAATAAATATAAATTATATTTATTATTGGGGGCTCTGATAAGCCTCATGTCCAACCGACCATTGACGCCCTCTATCGGTCATATTTTATATAACACTTAAACCAGAGCTAGATAACAATAGTTTAGGCCTATAAAAATTGTAATTAATACATCGCAAGCATTTTAAAGGGGTCATATGATGCGATTTCAAGTTTTCTTTTCTCTTTGGTGTGTTACAAGCTGTTCGTGAATAGATAAGATCCCTAAAGTTGAAAAGACTAAAGTCTCAAAACCAAAGAGATATTCTATTTAAAAGTTTAGACTCGTCCACGCTCCCACGTCTATGTCACTGTGTGGGAAGATTTGCATAACGCCACCCAAATGTTCATGCAAAGAAAGAAGGCGTAACTTTTATTCTCGCTGTAGTATTGTTTCCGTCGCCGCCATGTCGTGGAGATGCTGTGTTTCGCTGTGAAAGCCTTCCAAAAGAGCACACGACTAGAAATCAGTGGTTAAATTGTATTTACAACACTGTTCCAGAACATTACTTATGCTGCTGCTTAAACCACAGATCATTTATATGTTGTATAAATGCTGCATCCTCATCTGAAGTAGCTTCAAAATTTTGAGCTACTGTATCAAGAGACAAGATGCAGACCACATGAACCATGGTGACACTAGAGATTTGTCCATTACTGGACACATTCATGTTTCCTCTTAGTTTTATGCCTGGGCAACAGCTGTTGCAAAGGCTAAAATGTACAGAAAAATATTTTCAATGACCTCTGCCATGCAAAATATACTACATACATTGAATATACATGATTATAAAACAATTTATTAGTTAGTTTGATATTAATTTTGATATTACAAAACAAAAGACCATGGATTTAAATGAATATCTTTATGTTCATTTAGAACCCTCTCAAATACCTAATCAAATTTCAAGAAAAAAACAACTGAAAGTTCAAACATGTTTAAGAACTTCATAATCTGATTACGTTTTAAAAATAATTACTTAAGAAAATTCAAGGCAAAAATTAAATTTTATTTTTTTGACATTTTCCAAAGAAATATTTTCTCTATTTAAGATATTTTTTTTTCCAAAATAAAAAAAGTGAATTTTAAAATATCATCAAAGATCTACGACAGAGATTGTCCAGAATGAATAAGATCCACAGCACTCTCAGATGAAAATGGTGCATGCTGGGTAGAGCTGACCACAACAGTTCTTCAGCTGGCAGCTTTAGCGTCAGGACAGGGTCATAAAGTTTGCCAGAGAAGAACTGCGGTAGGTCAGCCAATATTCACTCATCAGCAGCCACTATAAACCTAGAAGATAAAAACAAGACAGAAGATTATTTTTCAAAAATAACGCAAGTTATGTTCTACTACCACAAGTTTGTTCTCCCTGTAATTACAAAACCATTATCGATACTGCCATAAGGGGGTCTGAATACTTTCCGTACCCACTGTATGTAAGAATAATGTTTTGCACATAAGTGGCTGCATGTTTGCAAATAATTCTTACCTAAAATATCACTTAAATTTAACAATTTGTCAATCATGATGATTGAGTTTCACATATGAGGCCCAAGAATGCCCATCATTCCTCAGATCCCCAACAAGACATGCTTGCAGAACATTCCTGCTCACAAGCGTGTTTTGTCTCTAAAGAGTCTATATTTTCCATCGCACAGAATCATGCTAACTATGACACAGACTCAGGTTGTTCGCACTTTCCGTCTTGCTTCCCTCCCTGTGCTGCGTTTGGTAATCATCTACCATTCTTTCTCAGTACTCCGTGTCCCTCGTTCATTCCACCCTCCCCCATCCAGCAAGACACGCAGACATGAATCAGCAGGCATTGGGAGTGGAGGCCAGAGGACAAGGTAAGGCCTTGAGAGCACACTTCAGACATAATGTCATCTATGATACATAGAACAATCACAAACACGATAAACAGTTAGAATATAATGCGTGACTCAAATGTTTCATTCTCACATGGGAAACTTAAATGGATAATTCACAATTCATAAAAAAATAAAAAATTACAGTTCTGTCATGTACTCACCCCATTTTTTTGAAACCTGTATAATTTTTTTTCATGTGTGGAACACAAAACAAGATATTTAGAAGAACGTCCAAGCTTTACTTTTCCATATAATTAAAGTTAATGGTGACCATGACTGTCAAGCAAGTTTTAGTAAAAAATTTAAATTAAATTATCACATGGCAACTACTTCTATGATGCATATTATGTTCTATTTGAGGCTTCTCAGCCCCTTGTCCCCATCCACTTACTTTCAATCAGCGTGAACAACTTTCAAAATGTTTTATTTTGTGTTTCACAGAAGAAAGTAGGTCATATTGGGTATGTAAACAACACATTTAAATTTTGGGTGAATGATCCTTTTAACTATTAAAAGTGTTATAATTTAAAAATATGTGGATATGATTCTAAAGTCTCAAAATTCCATCCCAGGCTCATCCCTGGAAAAATGTGCCTGTCGTGACAGTTCCGCAAAATATTATGTTGCTTCGTGCACGCTCACTTTTAAAGTAAAATGTTCAGAGACTGGCGATAAAAGTGAGTTTATTTTTATCCCAAACAGATACACATGAATCGGGCAATGTTTTATTATGCTGGCAGCTGTGCGTATCACAGCAGTTTGGAAATGAGATTTCAGGTGAGTGGCACTAAAAATGTTAACTAATCGCGTTTGAAAATAACGTTATCAGCTACACTAAATCTAACCGACAGCGTTAACAAATGCAAACATGTGTTAAAAATTTATTTGCTGAAGCAAATCTTTTATTGGGACTCGCATCTACTTACATCTCAAATGTAATGTTGTACCAGGTGAGCTACAGAGCAAGTTTACATCGTCAGAAAATTCATACATATGGAGCTATTATGTTACGAGAACATCAAAAAGTATTAGTTTACAAACCATGCACTATGATAAGTGTTTTGAGTTCATAACATAGTATTGTGCAAGAAAAAAAATTATTAATTGAAATCATAATTTGTGTGAACAGGAATAAAAGTTGTTGGTGTTTTACTGCCTATAGTGTTCAATTCAGCTAGAAACTGCAATGAACTATGTATAGCAACATGTTTAGAGTTAAAAATATATATATATAGATAGAGGAATGTTTTTCCAATGAGCAAGTTACAAAATGTATGATTTCTGATTGATAAAAAAGGAGGCCTAAATTATATTACATAAGGGCTGAATGTGGCCTTTTGTTTATTCTTAATAATATCACCAGTAAATTATTATATATGGGGTAATTAGTGCTTATTAGTCATTATATAGCATTCATTCTACCTCAAAGCTTTGGACTCACTACATCACATGCTATAGAAATCACCTAAACTAAATAATTGGATGTTCATGTCAACACGATGAAATTTCCAGGGGTGTCACAGCAGTGCAAGCAAATTAGCCTGAATTGACAGTGTTTGCATATCTGAACACGCTCGTCTCGTTCCCCCTGTCACCAGTCGATCTATTGATCTGGTCTGGGTGTACACAAGCTGCAATGCGTGAATGGAAAAGGGAAACATTAAGGTCAGCTTGCTATTGCTAATGGCTAACACACTAGCCTACATTGTTAGCATTAAAAAAAGTGTCTTATGGTACCAAGACATGTTCGGCCCTTGGTAAAGTGTTCACACAAGAACAAACAATTAAACTGCTCATCTTCAGCCAATGTGATCAGTAGACATTCACAAGCATAACCCATACAGTTAAACTCTGACTTTGTGCTAATGCTGAGGTCTTTTCTCAGAGCTGACAAAGTGACATTTATGAGCAAACAAAAGACTGAATCAGTTAGTGTGTAAGTACTGAAGAACAGGGTGGGAAGATGTCTCCATCGCTCTTTGCCATTTAAGGGTGGAGAGAGAGAGAAAAAAAATCAAAAATCATCGCACAGCAAAACCTGAGGCTGAATCAGGTGTGACCGAGTACTGACTTGCCATGGATTCTGCAGGCAGGGCAAATGGTGGCCATTTTAATGCACTGGCATCAATACAAAAATATGCCATTTTTTATTTATAAACATTTATTCCATTTCACAAAATAAAAAAAGTTTAAATGTCTTTTTAAAAAGACTAATATATATATATATCTTGTTTGCCTTGATAACTAGACCTATTACTGAGGGAAGTACGGTGCACACATACTTCACCATTGAAATCATCTATAAAAATATTTTTTTGCTTTTTATTACAGCTGGTTGATCTTAAGCAACGCAACCGACCTTCCAGATCCATAACAGGGTAAAGTGCAGGCTGATTCCTCAGACACGAGGAAAAAGGTGTCCAGATTAGCTTTCTGTCTCTTAAAGGGCTGTAACTGCGTAACGGTCCTTCGATTTGAACACCAATTCAGAAGAACGGTCTATTTTTGGATGCCTAGTCTAGAAGTGTCGACTTGCTGTGACTAAGCCAAATATAAAACCAATAATACGGATACAGAATGTCACGAGGAGCGTCTTTTCAAGGATTTTTGCTGAAAGGCATCGTCTTAGTGTCACTAAGTGACATCTCCAGAAAATACTCCGAGCATTTGAGGCCTGCTCTTCACAAACAACCTACATGTAGAATACGGTTTAAACAACTGCATATTGTTCTTATATAGATTTTATTCTAGTTTATATTTAACAACAATTAAAAAAAATAAAATAAAACAAACCATGCCAGTACATTTAATGGCATTTAAAGGTTGTTATAGTATCTTAACAGTAACTTACTGTATCATGGAATAGAAAAAAGGCAATTATTATTATTAAAGTAAAACGATACGCAATTATTATTAATATAATGTAATTATATTCAACTAAATGTATTTTTTCATATATAAAAGACTTAAAACAATGTATAGCTAAACTATCCGAGCATATAACGTGTTACGTCACTTCCTAAATCGGCTATATTCCATTGAAACGTTCAATGACCAGCAAACCTTACAGTCACATATCGAGCAAAAGCTACTGAGATTTCCTCATCAGAGGCGAATGAATTACATAAGGACGTTCTTACCCAACCAAATGAGGAAACACACTTTAGCAGACACGTTGGCATCTATGCAGCAATAAAAAGAACTGACGTGATTGTACTGAATAACTAACTTGTATTTACTCAACATGTCTCTGCTGCGTCGGATTAGATTCTTCTTGAGAGAACTTTAAATACACAGATTACACTCACCGATTTACGCACTCGAGTAGTAAAGGCTTTAGAAGGCTGGAAGTTTGGCCGGTATAATGGAATGAAACTTATGTAATGACCTCCGCCCGGTATCCAGCAAATTCGACGGTGGCCTGTTCTAATATTATGACCGCTCATTTTATCGCGAATATAACGCGCATTCGTACCTCTGAAGAATCCGATTTTTCCGCCCCACCTAAGTGAACTGCCATCGCCTTTCCCCGGAGCTAATATAGCTGTTCTATCTCAAACCAGACAGAAGCAGACTGCGGATGAGATTAACTACGAGGCTGGTTAATGTCTGAAAAGTTGCTCACCTCACCGGTAAAGTGATTCCTCCGTTCTCCCCTCTCACGGTTACCGGCGTCTGCGATCAGCTGGCAAAGGGAGTGACGCGATTAGTAACAGCTGGCCACTGGGTCTGCGACGTCAAGGGTTCGCTATGACGACTGACTTCCGTAGATTTTAAATGACTTCCACTTCAGCCAACGTTAAGCCTCGACTCCCAAGAAAGGGGGCGGGACAGAATGGTTCCAACCAATTAAAATGTTCCCTGCTCAGGGACGATTCGTTTCCAGCCAATCATCTGTACGTGTGAAAGTTTACTGAACAGCCCCCAAAGTTCTTTTCCACCGAAGTTAATTTCAAAAAATATAAAAATGCAAAACATGGCAGGTGTATAGGCCTACACAATAAAACATAATTATAAAAGTATGAAAAAAGCACACATGCTGTCAACAGAAATTACCCTAAAAAAACACACATGCTGTTAGAAACAGATATTACTTAAAAAAAATATATATATATATATGTGTGTGTGTGTGTGTGTGTGTGTGTGTAGGC
>NW_015666174.1:385698-397806 GCF_001515625.1 Sinocyclocheilus rhinocerous
TTTTCTATACAATTAAAGTGAAATAACTGAACATAAATGTAGGAGCTTGCTAAAAATTCTCATTTTAGATGAAAATTTCAGATGGCACTTAGAGGCTTTTGCATCTGAACTCTTCATATATATATATATATGTGTGTGTGTGTGTGTGTGTGTGTGTAGGCTGCAGGAACAAAAATGGTCTGCATCTGTAAAATAAAATGTCAATAAAAATGTTTGGCTGCTGTTTCTCCTTCTAATTCCCCTCTGTTCAGCACCATGTTCTTCTCTCTAACTGATGGCCTTGTTAAGTAGCCTATAGGGTCAGTGTCTGAGCCAAAAACCGGTCGTATGATCTCTTTTGAGTGGAATATTTATTGCTTTATACTATTCGCACTTTGCACTTCTTGTTAAAGGCTAACTCTATTGATTGGTTCTGTACAAATCTAATCTACTATTTTTTATTTTATTTTATTTAGTCATTTATTAGACGCTTTTATCCAAAGCGACTTACAAATGAGGACAACAGAAGCAATTAATTGTAGTATTAAAACAACTAAAAACCGATCCAAAACTAAAAGCTAAAACTTTATAAATACTACCTATACACATTTTAAAAATAAAGAGATTAAATAAAAATGACAAATGCATACAACTAAATTTCAAAACTTAACATTTAAATGAAAAACAAAAAATAAAGCTAAAAACTATTCAAAATATTAAAGAACAAAAGGTATAAGTGTATAATAATGATTCTAACATAACACTAAGCCAAACACCAAAAAAACCAACTACATATGTGTATGTGCAACCACACACATATATACTGTATATGTATATACACATTTATAAATTCAATATATATATTATTTCATTTTCATTTAGTTTGTTGAAGTATTAAAATAACTCAAATTAAATAAAACTAAAAACTTAATAAAAGACCTATACAGACATAATAAATTCAGACATAATGTAACTAAAATTAAAATAAATAACAAATACAAATAATACAAATCAAATGACAGTAGTTTATCAGTAATCCTAAAAAATAACACTGCCAAACACACATGCTAAAAAACAACAACTTACTTACACATAGTAAGAAATGGTTATAAAAACTGAAACAGAAGCGAAACAAGTAGTAGGAAAGAGGAGAAATAAAAAGCGATACTTATCTAATGACAGATTTTCTTTTGTATACAGATGAATAAAATGGGTGATCAAATGATCTAGATATTATGCGTACTGTTAATTCATTGCAAGTGGCAGATATCTGTAGTTATCTCAGATATGTATGCATGTGTGAACGCCAGACTGTTTTCCGCATTCCTGTTGGGCACATAGGAGGAGTTCTGTTTCCATGGAGATGCGTCATCACGCTCAAACGACCTTCACGCTGAGTTTTTCGCGCTACCAACTAGCGATTTAAGGATAGTTAGTTTATATAACAAATGTTAAAATGTAATAATGTTATAATATCTCTTTTAATACTCATGAAATTGCTTTGATTTAACGTTAATTTAAACTGAAAATAGGACGTCAGTAAGTAATGTGTTGAAGTATGGCATCACGTAGAGACAGACGGATTAAAGGCGCTTCTCAAACAACAAGCATGCGCGAGGAGATTTCAGTTAAAAAAGAGTTTCACGTCCCACCTTTGAGTGTCACAATGAAAGAGAGCAAAAAGAAGAGGAAAGACCCAACAAAAGAGAAAAAGAAATCGAGGAATGGCATTAACCAGTCAAGGGATTCAGGTGAGTTGGTTTGTAAAAACGACTAGAGCCGAGAGATTTCGAACGCTTTAGGTGGTTAGGCTAGTGGTGGCTACAATAAACAAATAAATAAAACTAAAAGTAAAATGAATAAATAAATTAATAATACTACCATATCATATCATATGAAAATGTAGCTGTTGGAAAACAAGAAGACTTTTGAGATAGTTCTTCTAAAAATGTAAATTCTGTCATCATTGAGTACTCACCCTTATATTGTTCCAAATGGCTTTCTTTTTTTTCTGTAGAACATAAAAGAATATATTTTGAGAAATTCCTCAATTTTGTTTTCGCTCCATACATTGCAGATAGGTATAGGTTAGATATTTTATGGCAAAACAAGGCATGATTAGGAACCGAAATCTTCCAGTGCTGTCAACTAAACAACATTATTGAAACATTTATTAACACAGTCTGTCTTTAACAGTATTTTACTTGTGTTGACTGATAGCTGCCTCCTTCGGTACCTTAGTGCATTAGTTGACCATGGGTAATTACTGATATTGTCTCAAAAGCATTGTGATATATTTTAAACCTCCTATATGTTTTCTCTGTTTTGGGAGATTAACTCGTAATCCATCTACCCGTCTGACCTTCCTCTAGAGAAACTCCAGACAGAACAGTGGACCAACGGAGAGATGAGTGATGTTCAGAGCAAAGGTCAGGCCAAAGCCAAAGAACGTAAGAGCAGCAAATCCAAAAATCCCAAGGGTGTTTCAGAAGCGGTTCCAACACAAGAGGACAACTCTGATTTGACTCAGCTTGAACAGGACAGCTTGAGGTGGGAAGGAGCTCTAGAAGACCCCACTGCAGAGGCCCAACGGTTGGAGGTCTACAGAGCCAACCGCCGTAAACGTTATATGGCATCAAGACAGGCTTTTCTACAAAATATTCAAAACTCAAACTCTTCAAAACTAAATACACGGAACAAGCCTGGAGTTATAGCATGAAGAACTTACAACACATGAAGTCTTATAATCAGTCATCTATCATGTGCAGAGTCAATTAGATATGAATAGGCTGCATTCAAGAGTGTTTTTGGTGTTATTAACATAACTGTAGTGAGAAAGGTCTTTAGATCTGAATGTGCAATATCATTTCGCTTGTATGTGGATACTCTCACATGGAGGCCTATACTGTTATATATTGCATCATTTTGTGATTATACACTGATCCTTGGTTTTGTTACCATTTTGAAGCATCCTATAAGCTAATCAGTCCATCCAGTTGAGCCTCTACTAATCTATTTAGTGTTTTGGTCATCTTTTACTACAATAATCATGTTTGATATTTTGTCAAGGCCTTCAGGAATTTCACTTGTGTTTATTTATTTAGGCACAGTTCACTGTAATTGAGTTAATGGCTTCAAAATATGCAGCATACTAATAAAAAAAAAGGCACATCAAAAAAGTGCTATACATTTTTTTTCACAATCTTAGATATAACATCAATTTACAATACTCCCCTCAATTTATTTTTTGAAATAATTACATTATTATAATAATCATGTATTATATAACACAAAATATGTAAATAATATTACTGCACATTACTTGCACACAAATTCAAAGAAATTAACTCTTTTATTCGGGATGTATTAAATTGTTCAAAAGTGAGTGAATATGTTTATAATGTTTAAAAAAAAAGTTTATTTCAAATAAATGTTGTTCTTTTGAATGTTCTATTCATCAAATAATTTCAAAACACTGTTTCTAAATATCACTGTTTTAAACATTAAGAATTAATGAACATTAAGAAGAGTTTCTTGAGCACCAAATCAGTATATTAGAATGATTTCACAAATGAAAATAGAAAAGTTGTTTTAAATAGTAATATTTCAAAATGTTACTGCTTAAGAGACATCTTTCAAAAACATGAAAAAAACTTACTGACCCCAAACGTATATATTCACATTCTAGTATAAAACAAAATTGCTATCAATAATGTTGATATCAGTTCATGCTCATCATTTTGCTTTACTTTACTTTATGAAAGTAAAGAAGTCCAAACCAGTAAAACATAATTTATTGCTCTTTAAAGGCTACAGATATGTATGAGTATGACAAATGTGCTATATTTTTAAACTGAGTAAAAAACAAGACAATGAACCATGACTCATGATGCAAATGATACACTTGCTTTGCAGCACATTTCTGATAAAAACAGCCTTGTGTGTGACTTCTTCTGCCTGTTATAACGGTGACTCGTGTACATTCCTTACTATGCTGTATCTAAAACTGTGATCAATAACATTATAAACTGAAACTGTAAAACATGGTTGCCAACCTGATTTCACTTCTTGCAGTGGGTAAGTAAACTGGACCAAGGGCTCTTCCATTTGCATGTCATTAATAATGCATTAGTGCTGCAACATGGTCCCTGCTAGAAAAACTGGACCAAAATGGAAGTCTTCACATTAAAAGCGATATTGTGTTTGTTACCAATATCAGTCCGAACAGAATGTCAAGTACAGTAAAACGTTTTCTCACCTCTTTTTCTACTTTCTATATAGTGTGCATTTTGTGGATCACTGCTCCCCCTTAATAAAAGCAATAAAATGTGTTGGTTTTTTAATAAAAACTGCAGGCAGTCCACCTAAATAACAGTGATTGTGGAAAATGTTAGATAATGTTAGACTTTCACCATCTAGTGTACTTGATAAAGGGATTTTTTTCAATTGTCTGCTATATAGCTTCTTAAGGGCTATATTTCATGGCCCACATATCACCTCCAGATTTGGACTGCCATATATGACCCATATATCAGAATTGTGAGTTCTGAGGATTTGGGATCGAAAACTGGGTTGCGTGGTAGAAGAGAGACAGAATAAGAGGCAATATAACAGAGCAGCTCAGCATTTCTTTTGTAATATGCCCTTTTGTAACATGTTTGTCCAGCTCTATTATACATGCTCCCACTTTTGTGACCACCGTCACATTCAGCATCCTTTGCTCAAGTGTTCATCTAATCCTCCCAAGCGCTATGATTGGATGTGTGCTCAGTGATTGTCTATTTTTCCACTACCCATGCTCCATTTCACAGCTTGATGACCAACTACGCCACCTAGATCCATCAAGCACGCAGTATGCCAGAGTGACTACATAATAATTGATTATAACTATTACATCTACTCTTCCTTCTAAACATTGAGTAAAATACTAAAAATACTCCACACAACCACTGGTTTGCATGATAACTTCCTTTATTTTCCTTTATTTATCATTTACAGAATTGTTTATATCGTTTTTAATAGGCTATACATATTGCCTATATTTAAACTCGTTTAACAAACATTTGTTGAATTTTTCTTCTAATTAATTCACGTGTAATCGACCAGTCTTTGTTATTCTTTTTCCACCGTAACGGCGCTGATTCTCATGCCCGAACTGGAGTCATGTTCGGCGGGGAACTGCTAACGGACCGCCGCCCTGCGTTTCACTCTAGCCGAAACATGCTGTGACTCCATAACCTGCCAATAAACAAACAATAAACAGCTGGCTTTTCCATCACGCGAAAAGACCGCAGACACTCGTTAAAGGTGATTCACACCGCTGCTCTTTTGCTCTGCATAAAATTGAACGATATACAGCACAGTAACGATTTTATAGATAAAATAAAATTTACACAAACCTGTATTTTACCAAAGAATGCATCAATTCGATGGCGCTTAGAACTGCTCTCTCGTGAAGAGAAGACGCAAAATCCCCGCGATAAATAACAACCGCTGGGTTACGTCTGACCCATCTGAGTAACACAAAAACTTCCCAAACATTGGGTTGCTATGTCTGACCCAGGAGCTACAAAACAACCCAAACACTGGGTTGTTACATTTGACCCAGGAGCTGGGTAACACAAAAACTACCCAAACACTGAAAAAATAACCCAAAAAAAATTACCCAAAAGGCCCAAAAGGTAAAAAAAAATAACCCAGAATTTTTTAGAGTGTACAATATATATATATATATATATATATATATATATATATAAAGCATCTTTCTTAAGCTAATTCCTAAATATGTTATCTTAATAAATAATATTGATGAAAATAAATATAGGATTGAGTTCATATTCAGAAAAGTGGATCTGAACCTGACCAAATTTTTTTTGGAAGCTCAGAAAACTGCAGCAAGAACAGAATAAAAGCTTTTCATATTCTCTTAGTCGAGTGTGGGTAGTGGTCCTCCTCTCTGAAAATCAGTGTTAAAATGGCAAACTCTTTGTGAACTGAGTACAAAGCTCTTGAAGAGACATACTGTAATGCACTGGCCTTTATAAATGCTACAAAAAACGTCTTCCAGAGTAAAGGCATGATTGGATGGGATGGACTGTGGACAGAATGGCTGAATTCTGATCATTCGGAGTTCAAACTGTTGTCAGTGGTCAAATGGGCTGCAGCTTCAGCCAGCTAAGGTCATCTGACCTATAAAAGAAAGAAAACCACAGTAAAAAAAAACAACAACATTAACAATACAAAAGAGCTCTGACGGTATGTGGTCGCTTCTTTAAAGGAGCACCTAGCATTTTTTACATAAAAAGTTTTATATCTGAAAAAATGAATTGAGCATTTGACCAGTATTTCAACAAATGTTTAAAATGATGTACAGTACACTCACATCAGAAGAAGAATCCATATCATTTTGAGATCAAATGACCGGCTTTTTCCGTCTCATTGGCTGCATTCGAAATCACATACTCTCTGAGTAGGTACTTCTTTTGAATAAGTAATCACTCTGTGAGCATTATCAAGTATGAATGTGTGTAGTATAATTGAAATTGGGATGTACAGTACTACATTCGTCACGTTGTCACTGTCATGTGACCTGTTATGTGTCAGTCGAGTCACCTCACTGCTATTCACAGATCTTTTCATGGGATAGTAAAGTGTCCATTAGATGTGGAAGTAGTAAGTCGTTCAAATACTTTCACACAGACTACTGTTTTAAGAATACTGTGAATTCAGACATACTATTCTTTTCACATACTGTTTTTCGTCTATTATATAGTCGGGAAGTATGTGATTTCAGATGCAGCCATTGTTTGGAATAGTATACTACACTACTTTAACAGGTATTACTTTACGTATTAACATATACACTTTCTGTACTAATTTATACCTTTAAGGTCCCAATATGCGCCTTTTAGGGGTAAAAAGGTACAAAGATGTAGATTTTGAAAAGGTACTGCCCCAGTGACAGCTTTTGTACCCTTTTTGTACTACTTTATTTATGCAATAAGTAGTATGCTGAGCAAAGTATGCAAATTTTCAGATAAACTTATGCCATGTGACTAATCAATTTGGGGCCATAGGAAAATAACATCTTCATTAGTTGTGTAAAAAATGTACTACTAAACTATAATGAAATATTGTGGGCTAACTAGGCTAAAGCTAACCAGCCAAACCTCAACTCCTTGGTTGTTTAGAAAGATTAATACAATCAGTAATGAATAAATGATTCAGTGAACCTTTAACTTCAGTGAAGGATATCTGTATTTTCACATATACTGTAACTGATGTTGAGTTCTCACTCACTCTGCTTCTGCCTTTGTAATCGCTCTTCCTCCCGCCAAACTTTCTGCTACCACAGAGACAGCCGGTTCAACATTCAATCCTGCTGCAGCCACCACCTCATCATCCCTGCAGTTAAAAGTACATAACCAATATTTCAAGCTTTAAAGAGAAAACAGGTATAAAGAATGGACACCATAACCCTACAGCTTCTTACTTGAGGTAAAGTGCCAAAAACTTCACGTTCTCAAATTTCCCTTTCAGCACCATCTCAGTGTATCCCTCTCCATACCCTGCGGATAATGAAGAATAAGGACATAATTACATAAAAATATGTATTTTACAATCCGTAAAGCATGATGAGTTTGTAAGTTAAAAGGCCGCGCCAGCATATCGAATAGTTCTCCCCAGCAGGACGGTCCAATAGAATGGCACTGTGTTTAGCTCCACCTCCCTCTGCAACATGCTTAAGGCTGCAATCCTTCCTAATAAGGCAAATGTTATAATGCTATCAAAGCAATTTGAGCACCACAGCCCAACACAGATGAGAAAAAATGTAACGCAAAAGTAATGTATTGCATTGCTTTCCATACAAGGCAACTAAGTAATGCAATTAGTTACTTTTTTAGGAACTAACGCAATATTGTAATGCATTACTTTTAAAAGTGACTTTCCCCAGCTCTGTCTAAATGTTGGCAAAATTAGCAGATATTCACATCTTTGATTACCATGTGCCTGCGCTATCTGCCAGTGGCCGATGCTCACATTCTGGCCTTTTGCCATTTTGAGAGGAAAGGAGGTCAGATCTCCTGCACAGTAGACGTCTGTTATGTTGGTCCTCATGTACAGGGACATGATTAAAGATTTTGGAAGTGTAAGCTCGATGTTTGAGCTCAAAGAAATTGGTCTAAGCACTTACCTTATCCACAATTACATAGTTCTTAGAGTCCATCCTTATTGGACTCCCTTTCAAAAACTCTGAATTGGGATTGACACCTCATATGAAGATAATTGTGGAGATGAGCGCACAAAACTGTTGTTCAGGTCATTTAAATTCAAGAAGCACTTTGTTCCCAGTTCAACAGCTGTACATACCAATTCCAACAATCGACAAATCGGCTTCAATAGTGATGCCGCTCTTCAATTTCACAGCCTTAACCTATGAAAAAACAGTTCATTCTGTTAATAAGTTCTAATGAACTGGATGAGGCCATCGTCCAGTTAAAGGTAGGGTATGTAATTTTTCAAAAACACTTTAGAAAACTGATTCGGGCCGAATAGCAAAACAAACTTGTAGTCAATCAGCAATAAGGGGCGTGTCTACTCGTGATGTGGAGGAGAGAGCTTTCAGTGCATGGGACGGACATTAGCCGAGCGACAGAAAGATAGAGATGGCGGATAAAAAACAAAAGAGGAAAACATTTGCGGAACGATAAGGCAAGAAGTAGGACCTGTGTAAATATCGGATCAGCTTTCCAGCGCTGGAGAGAACTTAAGGAGCGGAGGCCTGCGATCGGACGCCGAGGTTGCTTTGTTTCTTCTCAATAGGTGAGTAACACCGTGTCTACAGCAGCTAAAGTCTGCCTAGACTGGACTCGATCAAACGACCGTTGAAAACCATTTGAAATTTGTGTCAGCACGTCATAAATAGAACCCGGCAGCAGTTTTCTGTCGGGGATTTGTTGCGCCGTGCCGCTCAAGTCCGATGTAGACACGGTGTACCATTGGTTTTGCTTTGTTTCACAGAACTAATCGTTGCCTGGGTTGCGTACGTATATGTGGGGCGGAGCTATCAAAATAGGGGCAAGACCCTTTTGGGGTAGGGGCGTCTTTGTTTTGGTGATTTCAAATATCAACATTGGCTACCAGAAATTGCTTACCCTGCCTTTAAGTGTTCTTGATAATGTATTTCAGTCAACTAACTTCCAAAAGAAAGACTGGCGTGTTGTTTTTGGAACAAATGACCCTGTTGACTTTACCCTCCTATTTTCACCTTGAACTTCTGCGACGGCGTCATTCATGTAGAACGTCAACCCTCTCTCTTCCAGCATCTTAAAGAACAAGCAAACCAAAGTAAGAAGATTATAAATTAAGCACATATTTGATATCGGTATGACTGAGATGGTTGTATTGCCCTTTATAACATACCATCATGGTGACTTTTTCTATATCTGGGCCTAGAGTCTTCTGATAGGGGAGTTCACTGCTTCCAATGATCGTGATATACTACTGGCCATATTTATCATATAGGCGGCCACTTCCATGCCTTAAAAGCCAAACAAAATAGATTCGTTATTTTGGGGGAGGGAAGCATGTTGAAAGAATAATTCACGTAATATTTTGTCATCATGCTCTTTTCCATACATTGAAAGAAGGCAGTGACCCAGGGTTGTCAATTCAAAAATAAATAAATAAACTATAAAAGTGCTTTAATATTGCTCATGTACTATATTTCATGTTTTCTGAAGCCATAGCTTTGTGTGAGTAATACACTTCAAACATAGTTTAAGTTAATAGTTAATATATAAAGACATATATTTTATAAATAATATTAATTTTTTTTTAAAAAAGGTCTTACAAAAATGCCTAAAATGGTGACATTTGAAGACGTACTGCAAATCTATCTATCTATCTATCTATCTATAAACCTACCTACCTATCTTGAATGATTCTTCTTTGGGATACATCCATAAATCAATTGATAGCATTAGCTTTGCAGATGCGAAAAACAGTTGCAGGGAGACAGAAGGTGGTGAATGTGCTTGTGTGTACCAACGAAGGAAGTGCCCACAATGACTGTCCTGCAGCCCATGCAGGCATAGTGGATGCACCGGGCATCCTCTGGTGTTTCCAGCATTAGCACATTTTCCAGGTCCACACCAGGGCAGTCTAGGCTCTTTGCTCTGAAGAACAAAGATCAAGTAGTGTCTAAGCTCTGCATAGATGAAAGTTGAGTAAAAGATGAAAAATAATACTGTATCAAGACATATACCATAAAAAGTACAGTTAAACAATACTTTATATCAGTAATTATCATCTGCATCCTGTTGCAATAAGGATTTGGTCATAGCACTGGATTAAGCCATCATCAAATGTCACTGTTTTCTTGTTTGTGTCTATTGATAAAGCCTGCACAAAGAACAACTATGAGATTGTCATATGATTCTTGGTATTAATATTGGTATAAATGAGAGAGAACACAAGATTAACTCTCCCCTCTTTTTTCAGCCAGACCTCAATATCATACTTGTGGAAAAATTCCATTCTTCTCATTAGGAGACTGTCGCTCTCAGCATTCATTATCTAAAACAAGATTGGGTTAAAGGTTAATAATAACAAAAGCATCTGCTTTATGCACAGAAATTCCTGGGATTGAGCCTCAGTGGAACCATGATTATGGAAGCAGTTTTGGCATATGCTGATTTGGTGCTCAAGAAACATTTTTTATTATCATCAATGTTGAAAACACTTGTCATGCTATATATATTTGTGGAAACCCTCATATATTTTTTTTTAATATAGCATATTCCAATTTAATCCTTGAAATTTGGAAAGAAAAAAATATATAGTTGTGAATAAAACAAAGATCATTGGAGTACATTTTACAGGAAAATGCTGTTTCAGTCTCTCTGCTTAAAAATGTAATGTTTAATTCAACGTTACTTGCCCTTTCCTTATTATTTATGAAATTTACCAGAAATTTCTGAGTGAAAATACTGTAGTTTCAAAGCCATTTTTTCCCAGTGTATAAAAAACAAAGAGAGAGAGTGAGAGTTCATTTGTAAACAGTACAAAATTTCTCATAATGTTTCAGTAGGCCTAAACCATAAGTATATTGATAATGTAACTTAATACAGTCTAATATCTTCATGTTTGAGATTTATATAGCTTGCTAAGACCTAAACCAGTTTGGGTTGTTCTGCAAATAATTAATCTCAAACCGCATATGAAATGCATTAAAAATATATTCTGTAAATTCTTTTAGGAATTTAAGATTAAAGGTTTAAACATTTTCAGAATATTCACCAACCAAGATGTAACCAGTAATGACAATATTATTGTAATTGAATAATGCATTGCGATTAATAATGTCTTGTCTTCCTTGCATATGTTCAAGCAGTATCACTCAAGCAAAAATGTTGATCTTCCTTGTGTGTCACAACAGTTCAATAAACTAGAGGTTAACAGAGTAACCTACATTTTAGACATTAATGTCAGTTATGGCAGTGAAAATATTTCCAAATGAAGCAGAATCAATCAATTCAAATGTAGTCACAAAAGTGCAAAAAAATGTAACATCTTTTTCCTGCAAAAACAATTCTAGCACCAGTTTTCACAGATCTTGTGCCTCACCTTGCCGAGTCTGGTTTTGTCATATGGAAGGAGGTCATCTCTAGATATCATAATAATCCTGCCGCCATAGTTTTCTTGCCGTAGTGTCTCAGCACACATTAAAGAGGCTGCGCCTGCGCTCAACAATACACACCAACATTAAAACTGTAAACAAAAAAACACAGCAAATAAAGGGAATATCAGACATTCAAGGGCAGGCTTTAAGATGGCTTAGATCCTACCTGTCTGATCGCTACCACTTTGTTTATTTAAATGGGGAGTCATCTTAATTATCACCAGTAAAGTATGGAGTGCCACAAGGATCTGTCCTAGGTCCTCTGCTATTTTCAATATACCGGTACATGTTGCACCTTGTTAATATTATTAGAAAATACGGGATTAGTTTCCATTGTTATGCTGATGATACTCAACTATATATCTCAACAAGACCAGATGAAACTTCTAAATTATCTAAGCTAACAGAATGTGTTAAAATGTAAAAGATTGGATGACCAATAATTT